>NC_143551.1:135945000-136112500 GCF_054136105.1 Typopeltis vanoorti | reverse complement strand
CCATGTCTACCAACTTTTCAGGTCAAGATTACATGATCATTCTCCCTAATCAGGTGCAATGCAACTATATTATGGACCTCTAATGCTATTACCAGATTGTGCTATTACCAGCACAATCTGGTAATCTCCAATGTACTGTTTCAAGTAATAATCTCTTAATAACTATATAAATTCCATTTTCTTACTTCCATACTTCTAAGTGATCTTTCCTCCTTCCTATCCCATTGATGAAATCCCTCCCTGATAATAATTACTTGCCCCAAACTCATTTGTAGTAATTTGCCAATGTATTCTGTTTTCGCATTTTCCTTTGCATTCCATGGGCTATTGCAGCAACTGTAAAGTTGTCCTAGTATCACATAATGCAAAGCACATTTACTTCATAGCAATGTATTATATATTACAATGCATTATGAGAAGAGTTACTATCTGAGCTGGTTTCAACCTTTAAGTGAGGTCTTATCACTGGGAGTTAGTCTTATGGCAATACTGAGAACTAACAGAATGGTAGAATAGAACTCATATTTCCATGTGAAGGTAGCAAAATGGTGTTATGACCATGTTAATACAATATTCTGGATTAGAGATAGTTATATCAAGTTTCTGGGATATTTGACAAGAAATTATATTCTTCTTTTCATAGATTAAAAAAAATCTAATTTCTTTCAATTAAAATATAGTTTCAATTCAAAAAAAAAAGAAGTAAATTTGTAATTTTACTTGACAATAAGTTTCTAAATAACTCTCATCCCAGTTGTATATTTTCTATTGAATGTCATAAAAGTCTACATACCAAACTGTTTCTGCTAATGCATTTTAAGAACTAACCTTTAGTGATACACAGTTCTGAAACAGAGGAAGTTTGTCAAGTTTGTTATGCTGGATGTAAAACTGCTCTAAGCGACTCAAATTTCCTATTTCTTCAGGCAGCTCTTTGATTTTATTATGTGCAGCTTCAAGTCTTCGTAAAGCTAAATTAATAAGTTACACTATAAATTTAGAGAAAAAAAATCAGAATATAATTGAAATTAATGATCACTATGTTACTGTAATATTAAAACCAATTAAAACAGATTTTTTTTTTAATTTTAAAATTTGAATTTGTCTTAATATGCATATAACATGCTCACCTGCCATATCACCAATTTCTTGTGGCAAAGATATCATTTCATTATCTGATACATTCAGTATCCTAATATGAGAAAGAAACCCAATGGTATGAGGTAGATAGTGTAAACTGTTGTGAGAGAGATCCTAAAAAAAGAAAAAAGAAAGAAATATATATATATATATAAACACAAAGAGAGAGAGAGAAAAGGAAGGAGGGAAGGAAATGACTAATATCTAAAGACAAAGATGATTATACTTCACATGAAATTATATTCTTGTTTGATCCCGTAAGCATACAAAGTGCATATGAAGTATCTTCACAACTAGGTCACTTGTATATAGAGGATGTTAACTTCACATCAATTGCCTTGGTATCTCATAATGGAAAGCAAACTTCCTTTCAGACACATATGCTGTTATGCATTATGGAAAGAGTCACTACCCAAACTTTTATATTTCAAGGATGAATTAATGCAGAAGAATTTTGTCAAGTATAATTTACTTTATAACCCAAGTGAAAAAACTTCCTACAAAGATGATTCTTTCCTATTAACCAAAAGTACAGATTGGATCAAAAGCATGTTCTACAAATAGTCACTAGATTAGCATTAGCACTTATTACAACTACTATATACACACTGCTACATCCTTCTATGTTTTGTGTTTGTACTATTTAACACATTCATGCCAGTGCATGCAGGTGTAGCACCACCCACAGAAACTAGCTTTCCTGTATGTTCGTCACTTCTGATCGGGCATTTTCACAAAGTTTATACAGCATGTTAGTTACAACCTTTTTGATAAAATTCTATTTGTAAAATTTGCATTTGTGATTGTCGTAATGATATAAAAAATCTCAAATGCATTTTGAATTGATTTCAAGTTATATATGTGCACATACATCTTTATTTGCTTTAAAAAATTTGCTTTACATAAATTGTTTCCTTTCTGCACACAATGACTGCATTATAAAAAGTTGCTACACGTATTTTTTGCAACTGAAAATTTGAAAGAGGACGTTAGCACGAATGTGTTTAGTGAAATACTATGTTTGGTGCTGCAATAAATCTGTTTTGCTTGCATGCATGCAATATAGCATATATATGGGAGGGTACCTGTTTTCCATTATGAAGTATCATTCCAGTTGTCTCCAATTACTCTGATTATTGATAAATATAGTACATAGACTGTAAATATCTCTGTGCTTATTAGTAATCCAATAAAACTACTTGTGTTTTTTTTTGCTTCTGCAGTATAGTCTCTGTTGAGGATCCAATGTGTCCATTGATCTCCAACAAAATACTAGAATAATATATGAGATAGCTATTATTGAGTCACTGACACAAAAGGAAAAAAAAAGTTATAATGAATGTGTAAAAAGTGTGTATTGATCATCAGTGAATATTACTGATGATCAGTATACACCAAGTGAAATATAAATAAAACAGAAATAAATACATATAAAAAGTACAACAAATTGTACAAGATGATTTGCTGCTCAATCAACCCACGTGTTCATTGCCCTTCTAGATGAATCACTGAATTAGTCCTCTCTATAATTATTATTATTTTTTTATGTGGCTCCCACCCACGAAAGGATATTTGTAAACCTATAGTACATTTGTACTGTGAGTGGGCTAAATGCTTTTTTTCTATTTTTATTTATTTATTATTATTATTTTTTTCTTTTTATGTAGGCAAAAACTCTGCTCTAGAGGCAAAACATTGAACTTTTTCAAGTCACTTCAGATCTCCAATAAACAAAGCACTAACAGGGCAGTAAAATAAAAGACAATTCACAAACATCCATGCCCAATTCAGGATTCAAACCTGCAGGTTGGAGAGCAGATATGCTAATCACTTGGCTAACTAGGCCAGCATTTATAGGTACTCCCCCTGCTGATTTATGCAGATTCACTTTTATGTGTTTTTTTTTTAAACCACTGTGTACATACATGTAACACCGCTGTCTATACATTGTTACACACTTGTGTGCATGTGCCACATATTACCCAGTATATCATCTCATATCCTGTAAGTTCAAATTTCATTGATTTGAAGACAAACTTAAAAAAAAAAAAAAAAAAAAAAAAAAAAAAAAAAAAAAAAAAACAGAATGAAATCATCTGGGAATTGGAAAATTTGTTAATTGCAAAGATTAAAAATTTAAATCAAAAATCAATATCGATCAACACACAAATAATATACTTTTGTACACTGCACTGCATGAGAAAAAAAAGATCAATCAATCAATAAAAACAGTCAAAAAAATGTTATATAAATAGCATTTTGCAATTTAACTTGGAAATTAGCTATACATGGATTTCTTGGAATTCAACGTAAAATGGGGATTAGTTCTGAGCTACCAAATGTATATAGGCACTATTTATTATTTGTTTGTTATTTGTATTTCCCAAAAATATCTGTTTCTCTCTCCTCCTAAATTATTCTTTTATTATTATTATTATTATGTTCATTATAAATGCATATATGCATTTCTACAGTTTATAGGATCAGATGTTATTCACTCCCCAAAACAACTTATAGGACACACACATAATATCTCTAATGAAAAGTATTAATAATTCATTGCCAGTAATGAAACTATTTCTATTTACACCTGTTCTTTTTCTCCCTTATATTTGCCATTCTCACAGAGCTCACATATTTACACTTTTTAAACAATTCAAATATACCATGCAAATATAGAACTCTTCTTATTTACTGTGTTTAAATACATCCTAAAACAAATACATTAATTTACCCCACTTTCACAGATTTGACAATCAAAGAGCCCATCATGATAAGTGGGGCACATCTGCTGAGGTCTTGTGAAGCATCTCCACATGAAGTCACTTGGGTTTGACTCCCTCTGATGAGACCTCAATAAAGGTCAAAACTGGTGTAGGTAGTGGCCCTTCTCATAATGCATAGCATTATACATGTCCATATTTATGGAATACTAAGGCAATTGAGGTGAAGTCATTAGCCTCTATATACGAGTAGCCCAGTCATGAAATTACTTCACATGCAAACTTTGTTTGCTTTGTTTGCTTACACTTGGATAAAGAATGAAAAAGATGTTGAAAATGGTCAAGAGGTGACTGACTAAGGTAGTTTCTCATCACTTGAATGTCGAATATGAGGAAAAGTTGAGAAGATACAATTTACAGAATCTAGTGGATAGGAGGAAGAGGGGTGATATGATAGAGACCTACAAGAAAACAGAAAATGGTGGGAGATCAGGAGAGAACCAGAGGTCATCCATGGAAGCTGTTTAAGGAGGAAGTTGAATGGGGGGAATCAGAAATAGGTTCTTTGCATGCAGAGTTGTGAATGATTGGAATGCCCAGGTGGTATGTATCTGCAGAGAATTTGAGTGTTTAAGGTGTGGTATGATAAGCTGTGTCTATGACAAAAGGACCTCCTAGATGAGTCTAGGAGGTCCTTTAGTCTGACTACATGGGGTTTTAGGGTAATAATAATAATAAGGTGTGACACCTTTTGACTACTTGTATATGGAAATATGACTTCTGCATTATTTCCACTTTGGTATCACTTCTGGGTCTGGCTGACACTGATGAGACCTCAATAAAGGTCAAAACCGGTCTGGGTAGTGGTCCCTCCCATAATGCATAGCATTATACATGTGTGCAAGGAGATGTGCTTTGAATTATGGAATACTAAGGCAAGTGATGTGAAGTCATTAGATTCTTTATAAGAGTTGCCCAAGTCCTGAAAATAGTTTAGGCACAAACTTGGTATCTTTAATTTAATTTATAAGCATTTTGTTTCCTATAAAGAAAAAAATACAAAAATTATAAACATTGTTTGAATAAACAAAAGTGAATTCAGAACAAATGGTGAACTTTTTTTTTTTTTAAAAGACTTGAATATATACAATTAATTTATAACATAACTGTTTCAGGAAAGTAATCATCTTGTCCAAAGTTTTTGATTAACAATGTTTTTTTCTGTCTTATTTTTCCTGCCATCAACAATAAATATAATTATAAATTAAAGGACTAGAAATATAAAAATACTGTATCTTGTATACATTTAGCCTATCTAATATGTCTATTTAAAATTAGAGCTACCCCATATTGTATGGCACTATGTATTTCTTGATTTTAGTAAAACTTACTCTTTGGTCACTGAATGTGAGTCAATCAAATCAAGTATTCTCTTGAGGATGCAGAATTATAATACCTCACACTGGAGATAAATGATATCCAATATTTCTTACCCATGTTATTATATTATTGTATAGTCAATGATTTAGCTGACTGCCACGTCCATGGTGGACAGTAGAGAAGAAGGTAAACTATCCAGTAATGGACTTTTAATACCAGTTCTATTTTTCAAACGTGTATTTGTGTTTTATATAAAGAATTAACTGTTTCACTTCCTCCTGAAGACAGGTAGCTAGAATTACTGGCTTCTAATACATGAAAATATTCTTAACAAAATCAAATTTATACAACTGGAGGTTATATAAATTTTATATAACTGGAGATTGGTCATATCATAAACAGAAAAGCAGTCATGATAATGATATTTATGCTCTAAGGCAGTGGTGTTCAACCTTTTTTACTAAGCAAGCTACTTTTCTATAAAAAGTTATTCGGCGATCTACTCTCTTATATAGATCACATTCCCCCAACCTGATATCTGATTATGCACATATAAACAACTAAAAAAAAAAATACATAACTAAAAACTTTATTTGTGTATTTAAAAATTTATTTATCACTTTAATTATTTTAATATAACAAAAAAAAAAACAAATATATCGGAATAAAATATTTATTTCTCTATTTTGGAAAACCAAAGTTAGAAAAAACAACAGATTGATTACAAACTCACAAGTTACAGGAAATGCTGGTTGATTAAAAAAAAAAAAAAAAAAAAAGTTAATGTGAAATTTGGCACTGTTTGGAGCTTGCAATATTTTCATAGTCAAGTTGATATGAAGAAGTGGTCAATCGCAGACAATCATCCAAATGATCATTTGTAATTTGGTTTAATAATTGATTTTTTACGAAAGTCATATTTGAAATATGTGGATTCTGACAAGTATGTCGATCCGAAACATGACAGAATTTTATTTGTACAGTATCAATCCACCTATATCCTGGTCTTCCTCTGGGTCGTTTTCCTGCCAACCTGGCAAAGAACACTTGTTTTGCTAATCTTTCCTCGTTTGTCGATCTGGAAAAGTCATATGTCTTTTCCAGATCGACAAAACTTAAATACAGATCTTTGTTATATTCCCATGCTTTTTCAACTATTTGTCGTCAAGTGAAGATCTGATCCTGAGAGCCTCTATTTGACCTGAATCCAGCTCGTTCTTCACCAAGCTTTTCTTCCACAATTCTTCTCAACTGTTTCTCAAGTATGCTTGCATAGATCTTGCCGGGTACACTCAGTAGGGAAATACCTCTGTAATTCTCACATTCAGTTTTATTTCCCTTTTTATATATGGGTACTGTTAGAGCTCTACTCTAATCATCGGGAATTCATCCCACTGTCCAGGCTTTCTGAACTATGCAGTGCAGCCACTGCAAGACTACCACCATACTTCAGCATTTCTGATCGAATATCATCTACTCCTGCTGGCTTTCCACATTTCAACCCTTTGATGGCTTTTTCTACCTCAAGTATGGATATGTATTCCTGACTGTATGCCTGTTGAGTGTTTTTTACCACTGTGCTATCACTGCTTGTTTCATTTAGCAATTTCTCGAAGTAATTACTCCATACTTCAAGGATATCTTTTTCTACTGTTTTCATGTCACCTTGATCATCTTTAACTCCTTTTACAGCACTCTTTCCTCCATTTCTAAGCTTCTTCAACAACCTCCAGAATATCTTACCACCTTCTTGATATTTATTTTCTATGTTCTTGCCAAATTACTCCCATGACTTTTGTTTAGCTAGTTTTACACACTGTTTAGCTTTCTTACATTTGTCTCTATATTCTCTAAGAGCACAAGCTGACTTATTTGCCTGGAACTTTTGATATGCTTTCTTCTTTTCCTTCACTGCTTCTTTAACTTCCTGTATCCACCATGGAGTTCTGATTTTTCTATCCTTGCAGAGAACCTCACCACATGCTTCTCTGGCTGAATCAATCAGGGTTTTCTTCACAGCTTGCCACTGAATCTCCAAAGTTTGATTCCTGTTCTGAAACTCTTTCATTTTTTCTTCAATAATCTTTGTGTATTTTAGTCTACAGTTCACATCTGAGAGCTGCTCAACTTTTATTCGCTTTAAAACTTTCTTACATGTTATTCTTTTCAATATGAAATTCAATTTTATCCTGCTTAAGACTAAATAGTGATCACTTCCAATTTCAAATCCTCTGTACACTCTGGTGTCCTGCACCAGGGAGAAAACATCACTATCAACAATAACATAGTCAATGTAGTCAATGAGACTTCTTATTCCTAGCCTCTTCTCTCCATGTGAATTTGTGCACATTTTAATGTTGGAACATGGTGTTAGTAATAATCAGTCCATGTCCTGAGCAGAAATCCAACAGATATTTGCCATTATTATTAGCTTTGCTCTTTTCTCCAAATTTTCCCAAAATATTTTTGTATGTCTCACAATCATTTCCTACTCTGCTATTTAGATCCCCAACAAGGACCAACTTTTCCTTTTTCATTGTGTCAGTTGCTTTTTCTAAAGCCTCAAAAATTTCCTCCACTTCTACCTTAGTAGAATCTTCTGTGGGACCATAGGCACAAATAAGTCTCATGTCCAATTCCCCATTCTGATATTTGCCCACATCACTCTACTTGTGACTGCCTGCCATTCAAAAAGATTAGCCTAGTATTTTGTGTTGAATACTATGGCTACTCCTTTTTCTTGATTGTCATTTCCTGAATATGACATTCTGTATTTATTGTTCAGAAAGATCTCACCAGTTTTTGTCGTTTTTGTTTCAGTCACCCCTATCATGTCCATCTGGTACTTATCTAATTCATCAGCTAGCTCCATTTCTTTGCCATTCAGGCTTCTTATGTTGATAGTACCGAGCTTTAACTCTGGTGATGTTGAGTTGGGGTGTACTTTCAGATTTTTTCCAGTAGCTGACTTTTCACTGTTCACCCTGGTTCCCTGACAAAAACAACGGGGGCCCTTGTTTAACTGGGCGATGCCCCAGCCGGCATGAAAATTTGTCATGTTGTACCATCATTTTCTATATTGGTTTAAGCCAATAAGAATACAATTTGGTCGGCTAAATCCCAAATTGCCAGCCCATCCTCGTTTGTGCAGTATCCAGGTAGATACCCAAGAGGGTGCACCACGAGAAGGTGAGGACTGGACATTAGGTCATAAACCCTGGTCGGTTCTCCGCATTCCTTTAAAGGTTATGTGGATGTCTCCTTTTAGTTATACAGCTTTGACCCTTTAGAACTTAACATGTCAATTAAATTTTTATCTCTACCTTGTAACTCTAAATTTAAGTTGCTTAATTTCGTACAGAAATCTACTAATAATGATAAGTGTAACAACCATCTTTTATCACTCAATTGTGGATAAATATCTCCCTTTTCATCAAGAAAATTTTTTATATCATTAATTAATACAAGAAACCTTTCTAAAAATCAACTTCTGTTGAGCCAGTGAACGTTATTGTACAACAGAAGTTCCCGATCATCATCTGGCTGTAATTTAAATAACTGCCGTTGTAGAGCTTTTCCTCGAACAGAATTTACAATTTTAAATGTAATATCCAAAACATCTTTTGTGTTTAATCTTTTACTACACAGTACTTGTTGGTGAATAATACAGTGGTACGTTAAAAAATCTGGATATTTGTCATCGTTTTTACATAATGAAATGAAGCCTGATTTATTACCTATCATTGCAGGAGCACCATCAGTAGTAATAGACACAAGTTTAAAAGCGGAAGCTTGTCAAGGTCATCTTCTGGAGCGTACAAATATACACAAGAAACAAGCTATACTACAATCATACTGGTTCGTTAAAGACACTGACTAACCGCTACCACAATTGTTGGCCTGACCTCTGGTGAAAAAATAAAAAATAAAAATTATACATCAATGCTAGAGTCCTATTATTTGTGTTGTCTACTATATACATATATTAACATCGTTCCAGCCAGTTTGAGTGGAATGGTTTCTAATACTAGCGGATTGGCTAAAGTCCTGACTTATGTTGAATCTTTCATATTAGGTTGGCTGAATGTGTGCCATCCAGATCCTTGGAATTTTCATACCATCTTTATTGTTGATATTTGGGTGGTTTATCAGGATTTCGCAGGATTCTTTAAATTTTCTTTCGTACCATGTTTTTGTGCAGTGTAAGGAGCAGGTGCTTTTCCAGTTGATTTGGTGTAAGGTGTTAAGTGCATGGTCTGAGAGGCCTGCTTCACCATAATGGTTATATTTAATGTGTTCTTTCTTGCGTAAGCAAGAAAGAAAACATTAGACACATTAAATGGTTATATTTAATGTGTTCTTTCTTGCGTACGCAAGAAAGAACACATTAGACACATTAAATATAACCATTATGGTGAAGCAGGCCTCTCAGACCATGCACTTAACACCTTACACCAAATCAACTGGAAAAGCACCTGCTCCTTACACCGCACAAAAACATGGTACAAAAGAAAATTTAAAGAATCCTGCGAAATCCTGATAAACCACCCAAATATCAACAATAAAGATGGTATGAAAATTCCAAGGATCTGGATGGCACACATTCAGCCAACCTAATATGAAAGATTCAACATAAGTCAGGACTTTAGCCAATCTGCTAGTATTAGAAACCATTCCACTCAAACTGGCTGGAATGATGTTAATATATGTATATAGTATACAACACAAATAATAGGACTCTAGCGTTGATGTATAATTTTTTTTTTTTTTTTTTTTTTTTTCACCAGAGGTCAGGCCAACAATTGTGGTAGCAGTTAGTCAGTGTCTTTAACGAACCAGTATGATTGTAGTATAGCTTGTTTCTTGTGTATATTTGTACGCTCCAGAAGATGACCTTGACATAAAGGTCAAAACGTCGAATTGTAAAATTTTAGTAATAGTAAACTAAAGTTTTTATTCAAACACGGTAGTTGTCTCCATAATTTCCAAAAATGCATTAGCTTCAAAAGAGTTATTTACAAATCACCTAATACAAACTATACCGAGACAAACAAAGTTTATTTTTTTACAATATTCACATGGGACTTAACCTAAGTAAAAAATCGATGTAATGTGCTTTGGAATATTTAATACTTAAGCTACAATCGAGTTTTTACACTATGCTTATAATCATATTCATTGGACTCGCTGTTTGACTTCCACTGATCCAAATTAATTCATTGATTTTTTGAATTATTGATTTGACAATTTTAACGAAAAATAAATAAACAATAGCAATACACTTAGAGCGAATTAAAAATAATACAAAATAATGATAAATAAAATATTATGTTTTCAGTTTTAATTAAATTTGTAAGTAAGGAGGAATACACAAGATATCGACCAAAAATTGCTCCGAGATCGACGGGTTGAACACTCCTGCTCTAAGGTCATATAGTTTTTAAACTAGAATGGTCTTGTGAAACTTACCAATTCTTCAAGCACAGAAAGATTTCCTACTTCATCACTCAGTTCTGTAAGTTTATTGTGGTGCATTAAAAGTTGATGCAATTCTTTCAATTCGAAAATGCTTGGTGGTATCTGCTCAAACTTATTATGGCTGTGAATAACAGAATTAATTATCAAACTAAATTTTAAGCCAACACTTTAATGTGGCATTAATAAAAGAAAATTAAACTCAAACTAGAAAATACACTGATCATACAATGAAAATACACTCAAACTAGAAAAAAATCTCTATAAAGGTGGGGGAAGGGGGGGACTTTAGAGAATTATATAGTATTGTAATTCTGGTAAGGCATATAAATTGGATTTTTATAATGATATTATTTACAGAAATTACAACATATGCTATATATTCATTAGAAAAACTTTTAATTAATATTTACAGTATTTATTTCAGATTGTCAGACATACAAAAATATATTGGGAAAATTGGGAGAAAAGAGCAAAGCTAATAATAATGACAAATACCTGTTGGATTTCTGCTCAGGACATGGACTGGTTATTACTAACACCATGTTCCAACATAAAAATGTGCACAAATTCACACAGAGAGAAGAGGCAAGAAATAAGAAAAGTCTCATTGACTATGTTATTGTTGATAGTCATGCTTTCTCCCTGATGCAGGACACCAGAGTGTAAAGAGGATTTGAAATTGGAAGCGATCACTATTCAGTCTTAAGTAGGATAAAATCGAATTTCATATTGAAAAGAATAACAATTAAGAAAGATTTAAAACGAATAAAAGTTGAGCAGCTCTCAGATGTGAACTGTAGACTAAAATACACAAAAATTATTGAAGAAAAAATGAAAGAGTTTGAGAACAAGAACCAAACTTTAGAAATTCAGTGGCAAGATTAGAAGAAAACCTTGATTGATTCAGCCAGAGAGGCATGTGGTGAGGTTGTCTGCAAGGATAGAAAAATCAGAACTCCATGGTGGACACAGGAAGTTAAAGAGGCAGTGAAGGAAAAGAAGAAAGCATATCAAATGTTCCTGGCAAATAAGTCAGCTTGTGCTCTTAGAGAATACAGAGGCAAATGTAAGAAAGCTAAACACTGTGTAAAACTAGCTAAACAAAAGTCATGAGTGGACTTTGGCAAGAACATAGAAAATAAATATCAAGAAGGTGGCAAAATATTTTGGAGATTGTTGAAGAAGTTTAGAAATGGAGGAAAGAGTACTGTAAAGGGAGTTACAGATGATAAAGGTGACATGAAAAACAGAACAAAAAGATATCCGTGAAATATGGAGTAATTACTTCGAAAAATTGCTAAATGAAACAAGCAGTGATAGCACAGTGGTAAAAAACACTCAACAGGCATACATTCAGGAATACATATCCATACTTGAAGTAGAAAAAGCCATGAAAGGCTTAAAATGTGGAAAGGTAGCAGCAGTAGATGATATTCGACCAGAAATGCTGAAGTATGGTGGTATAAAGGTCTTGCAGTGGCTGCACTGCATAGTTCACAAGGCCTGGACAAAAGGACAAATTTCCAATGATTGGAGTAGAGCTCTCATAGTACCATATATAAAAAGGGAAATAAAACTCATCATCAAATTCCTGCCATGTACCCTCAAGGGGTGTACAGGATATGATAGTACTACATGAAAAAAATTACATCATTATTAATTTCCTATCTACAATTTTCCTCCAAATCAGTCTGTTACTTGTCAAGACTCCAACATTATCAGATCTTATATTTCTATCGTCTAAAGCATTTTGTACGGTATCAATCCACCTATATCTTGGTCTTCCTCTGGTTCGTTTTGCTGCCAAACTGACAGAGAACATTTGTTTTGCTAATCTTTCCTCGCCCATTCTGTTTAAGTGACCATACCACCTAAGATTAGCTCTGCTAACGCATTCCTGGATGCTGAGAATGTCAAATTCTTTCCTAATATCCTCGTTTTTAATATGATATTGCCATTGATGCCATCTGTTCATGCCTATAATCTTTCTCAGGACTCTCATATCTGTGGTCTCTAGTCTTTGGTCAAGTGTTTTACTTCTGACCCAGCTCTCAGATCCATAAGTTAAAACTGGTTTGAACACTGTCTTGTACACAGCTAATTTAGTGTTCCGACTGATTTCTCTCTTATTCCATATGAATTTATTCAATTGACTTCCCACCATACCAGCTTAACTGATTCTGTTGTCTATTTCTATATTTAATTTACCATCTTCAGTAAAAATCGTGCCTAAATAGCTGAAATGTTTTATTTGTTCCACAGGTTCTGCATTCACAACACAGTTGACATTTTCAATGATTCTGCCTATTTTCATTGTCTTTGTCTTTTTATTGCTGACCTTCATACCATATCTATTACAACAGCTATTCAATTTAGTCAGAGAATCTTGCAGACTTATAGCAGATTTATTTAGAAGTATAACATCATCCGCATAAAGCAAAGAGCTGACATTAACATCTCCAATTTTGATATCATGTTTAATTCCACTTTCCTTCATAATGTGATCCATATAGATGATGAATAACAGAGGGGATAATGTACATCCTTGTCTCACACCAAATTTAACATTAAACCATCTTCCTGTACTTCCTTCAATTCTAACTGCTGACTTACAACTCAAATAAAGACTAAGTATTGCTTGATATAATGCTCCATTGACACCATATAACTGAAGCGTATTGAATAGCTTCTCTCTTGGCACCTTGTCATATGCCTTTTCCAGATCGACAAAACTTAAATACAGATGTTTGTTATATTCCCATGCTTTCTCGACTATTTGTCGTAAAGTGAAGATCTGATCCTGACAGCCTCTATTTGGATCCAGCTTGTTCTTCACCAAGCTTTTCTTCCACAATTCTTCTCAACCGTTTCTCAAGTATACTTGCATAGATCTTGCCAGGAACACTCAGTAGGGAAATACCTCTGTAATTCTCACAGGCAGTTTTATTTCCCTTTTTATATATGGGTACTATGAGAGCTCTACTCCAATCATCAGGAATTCGTTCCTCTGTCCAGGCTTTCTGAACTATGCAGTGCAGCCACTGTAAGACTTTTATACCATCATACTTCAGCATTTCTGGTCGTATATCATCTACTCCTGCTGCCTTTCCACATTTCAAGCCTTTGATGGCTTTTTCTACTTCTAATATGGATATGTATTCCTGACTGCATGCCTGGTCAGTGTTTTTTACCACTGTGCTGTTATCACTGCTTGTTTCATTTAGCAGTTTTTCAAAGTAATAACTCCATACTTCAAGGATATATTTTTCTCCCATTTTCATGTCACTTTTATCATCTCTAATTCCTTTTACAGCACTCTTTCCTCCATTCTTAAGCTTCTTCAACAACCTCCAGAATATTTTGCCACCTTCTTGATATTTATTTTCTATATTCTTGCCAAAGTCCTCCCATGACTTTTGTTTAGCTAGTTTTACACAGTGTTTAGCATTCTTGCATTTGTCTCTATATTCTCTAAGAGCACAAGCTGACTTATTTGACAGGAACTTTTGGTATGCTTTCTTCTTTTCCTTCACTTCCTCTTTAACTTCCTGTGTCCACCAGGGAGTTCTGATTTTTTTATCCTTACAGATAACCTCACCACATGGCTCTCTGGCAGAATCAATCAATGTTTTCTTCAGAGTTTGCCACTGAATCTCCAAGGTTTGAGTCCTGTTCTCAAACCCTTTCATTTTTTTTTTCTTCAATAATCTTTGTGTATTTTAGCCTACAGTTCACATCTGAGAGCTGCTCAACTTTTATTCGCTTTAAAACTTTCTTACATGTTTTTCTTTTCAATATGAAATTCAATTTTATCCTGCTCAAGACTAAATAGTGATCACTTCCAATTTCAAATCCTCTGTACACTCTGGTGTCCTGCACCGGGGAGAAAACATCACTATCAACAATAACATAGTCAATGAGACTTTTCTCATTCCTAGCCTCTTCTCTCCATGTGAATTTGTGCACATTTTTATGTTGGAACATGGTGTTAGTAATAACCAGTCCATGTCCTGAGCAGAAATCCAACAGATATTTGCCATTATTATTAGCTTTGCTCTTTTCTCCAAATTTTCCCAAAATATTTTTGTATGTCTCACAATCATTTCCTACTCTGCTATTTAGATCCCCAACAAGGACCAACTTTTCATTTTTCATTGAGTCAGTTGCTTTTTTCTAAAGCCTCAAAAAATACCTCCACTTCTACCTTAGTAGAACCTTCTGTGGGACCATAGGCACAAATAAGTCTCATTGTCCAGTTCCCCATTCTCATATTTGCCCACATTACTCTACTTGAGACTGACTGCCACTCAAGAAGATTAGACTCGTATTTTGTGTTGAATACTATGGCTACTCCTTCTTTTCCTTGATTGTCATTGCCTGAATATAACATTTTGTATTTATTGCTCAGAAAGATCTCACCAGTTTTGGTCTTTTTTGTTTCAGTCACCCCTATTATGTCGATCTGGTACTTATCTAATTCCTCAGCTAGCTCCATTTCTTTGCCATTCAGGTTTCTTACGTTGATAGTACCTATCTTTAACTCTGGTGATGTTGAGTTGGGGTGTGTTTTCAGATTTGTTCCAGTAGCTGACTTTTCGCTGTTCGCCCTGGTTCCCTGGCGAAAACAACGGGGGCCTTGTTTAACCGGGCGATGCCCCAGCCGGCATGAAATTTTGTCATGTTGTACCATCATTCTATATTTTGGAAATAAAACTGAGTGTGAGAATTACAGAGGTATTTCCCTATTGAGTTTCCTGGTAAGATATATATGCATAACACAATAACTGCATATTGGAATAGATAGCAAATGATATGAAGTTAAACTAAAATTCCTTTCTGTAATGCTATTCATAACATAATATAAACAAACATTCTAATGTTACTCAGTTACTAAAATCCACAATTCTGATCTCATTAAGTTAATCCTATCGCATACAATTACAAAAGATCTCTTCCAAACAATTCTTCTTACTCTGTCAAAGGAGGTTAACTTTGTAATTAGAGACTGTCCACAGAGTTCTTTAGAATACTGTTCTTAATTTCACATTCGCAAACAATCTTCTCTCTTCTAATGAATTTTATACACAAAATAGAGTAATTTTACCTTACCGAACTTTTTCTGCGTCTTTCAGCACCACGTGTACGTCTGGTTACTTCTTGTCTATTGGCTGTCCATATGCCAACGTAGGGGTTATGCTATCTTCATTATTTCTGCCAAAAACAGACTAAAATCTTTGCGTTTCAGGAACAACTCAATGGGACTTCTCAGCGACGGCTTGATTCTGCTAGGACTGGAAATTTTTACCTTCAGCTCTGCATAGAATCCTTCTCCATTTTCAAGAAAGCCTGCTGTCCGATATCTTATCTTAGCAGAGACGCTTCATCCCCCCCCTTTTACGCAAACTCCTGCTAACTTCTGAGCCACCAAACAGGAAAACGATACGACAAGAGAGATCCCAATACGGCACTTGTCCCCTTATATTCTTCGATAGAGTGCCCTTTTTTTTCGGAGTCCCCTTTGCACACGACCCATCTCTTTTCTCCCCTTGGGTTCATCCCTTGCTCTCCTGACGCTGTTATGCTCTTACTTTCACAGAATTCGCGTCAAAGTACGTTCCATGTATGCTACTGCCACCAGCGTTACGCTGTACACGTGTAGTTTTATACCTTCCAAGAATTATTATTTAGTAACTATTTCATGACTCACAGTTATTTTTACACAGCTTAAGTATTTTTTTTCAGCAAAGTCAAATTGCTATCATTGGAGCACAATGAACACAAATTGATATGTGCATGCAAACATTACATAGAAAAAGTGTGACTGAAGCTGAACAATGGTAAGCCTAAAGTCTTAAACAGTGCCATCCCACAGAGGGCTGAGATGGGTGTTCTTAGCTGTTGTGCTAGCACGAAGTACTAAGGATAAGTGCCTCCCAGATTTGAGGCATATAACCAAATTTGTTGAGGTTCAGGTAGCTCTTTAATGCCAAGGCAGATTTCAGGAAAAGCCTTTCATATTTAAATTTTCTCCTATGGAGTAAGGTAGTGTTATTTTCAATATATCTTGGGGCAGGTGTTCAAGGCATTATCCAAGTCCTCAGTGGCTGTAGCAGCGGAATTGGATGATGTCCCTATTGTGGCTAAACAGCAATTCACTGTTTAGCCATAGTAGGGACATCTTAAAACTATATGCTACTTGTAGTTGTAAGCTATTTGTTTTGGCTAAACTGGGACAGCCAACATCAGAATTGTCGAACAAAAGGACTTCACTTGGTTCCGCTACCACAGCCACTCAGGGCTTACTGACCAAGCCTTGAATACCCACTACAATATACATGGAAAAATGGCCACCTTACGACACAGGTGCAAATTTAAGTATGAAAGGCTTTTCCTACAATCTGCCTCAGCCTTAAGGAACTATCTGCACATCAACAAATTTGGTTGTACCTCAAATCTTGGAAGCACTCATCTTTAGAACTTCAGTCCTTGCAGGTTCAAATCCTGGCATGGGTAGGAATGTTTGCGATTGTCTTTAGGTGGGAGATGAATTTCATCACCCAGTGTGAAGCTACTGCCCCAATTATTGGAGGCCTGAAGTGTCTTGAAAAATTTCGATGTTTGGTCTCTACAGCAGGATTTCAGACTATGTAGAAAATAAATTACAAATGCAAAAAAATATAAAAATTGATGGAACTTTTTCAAGCCACTTCAAGTCTCCAATAAGTGGGGAAGTGGACCCACACCAGCTGATGATATTCATCTCCCACCTAAAGATGATCACAAATATCATTGTTCATGGCAAGCTTCAAACCTGCAGCTGAGTGGTTAGCATACCCACTCTCCAACTAGTAGGCTGCAGGTTTGAAGACAATCCCACTCATGAAATCAGCAAATCAATAACTAAATAGTCTGAAAATCACAATCTAAAAATCAAATATGGGGCTTTTGCTTCTTCCAAGAAAGTAGGAGAGAGGGCTTGCATAAGGTGATTTATTGATTGATTTATTTCGTGTGTGAACTACAGAAAATGTAAAAGCATACATATAAATGATTAAAAGCATACATTTAAAGAAATAGACATTAAAAGAATTGGAATTTAAAGCATACATTAAAAGACAAAAATGCCACTTGCATGAAATATTAAATAAAAACATAAAATGTCAAATTTCACTCATTCAGTGACTAATATACTTTTAAAGTTGTTTCATTACACTGCATTAAATCTTCTCAGGCACATATATTATTAATGTCTATTAAGCAGCATTGCAGAAGATGATCCATGGTTTGCGTTTCACCACATGAGCAGCTGTCACTGTCTGTAGCCCCATCTGGCCATATTCTGCTTTGATTCTGCCTATTCCGGAACGAAGTATATTCAATGTCTTCCATCTATTCCTTCCAGCTTACATCTTGACAACATGTCCATACAAAGGGCCATTCATCATTTAGTTGTTGTTTTCGCTCATATCTACTCTGTGTAGTCCTGATGTGAGGAGGTGCAATAACCAGACAGTGAGTACAGATGGTCAATTTTTGTAGGCTTAAGTCAGCCGGTAATGTACCGACATGTTTCATTAAGAACCTTATCAATAATTTTGAATGTGATGATCTTTCCCAAAAAGGGCTAGCATACTCGGCTGTCAAAAAGCAAAGTGCCAGTGCAGAGGTGTGCAGATGTTAATTGCCGATGATGATGATGTTAATCGGTGCAGAATATTAATAGGTGTTTGAGGTTTAGCTGCTGTCTTCTCTATGTGTTGTTTATAATTTAGGGTCCTATCTAGTGTAACACCTAGGTAAGTTGGATTTGGATAATTGGCCAGTTTCCCACCATTCCATTCTATATTTAACTCTCTCCTTGCCTTCCTATTATTGAGATGGAAAAGACACATTTGGGTTTTACTGGGATTTGGTTTCAGTTGGTTTTCCTTATAGTAAACTGTAAGGGTTTCTAGCTCTTGTGTGAGCTGCTTCTTAATGTTATCAAAGGATTTTGCTTGATAAGCTATTGCCCGGTCATCTGCATATAAGAAGGTTCTTGACCATGGATTTATAGGTTCGTCATAAGTATATATATTGAAGAGGAGGGGATTACTTTCACACTTCCCTGAGATAGACCATTAGCACTTTTTTCCTTGAAAATCAAAAAAAAATCTCCTGCTGAACAGCAGCGACCTAAATATCTCCACTAACTGATAGCTGTTTGTCATGCTGTAAATTTTGACTATAAGCTTTCTAAGATTTAGTGTGTCATCTGCTGCTGTCAAATCTATAAAATACAGCTCCTGTTGTTAACCCCCCTTTCAAAGCCATCTTCAATAAACTGTGTTAAATTTAATACTTGTCCAGTGCATGATCTTCCTGGTCTAAATCCTGCCTGTTCTTTTATCAGCACTTTCTCTATTTCTGGACTTTGTCTGTTCAAGATTAACCTCTTATACAGCTTCATTTTTGTGCATAAGAGAGCTATAGGCCTGTAGCTCTTTGGATCCTTGGCAGGTTTACCCGGTTTCATGATAGGTATTACTTTCGTTTGCCTCCATATGCTGGGTATTTTAGCAAATTTCCAACAAAAGTTGAAAATTCTAACAATCACTCTGTTGCCTTTTCTACAAGATTCCTTAGTATCTTGTTTCTGATATCACCTATACTGGTAGCTTTTCCTGGTTTTAAGGCTTTTAGGGCATTTTCTAGTTCCTCTTTGGTAAATGGTGTTTTGAAGAGATTAATTTCTGAATCTCTAACTTTTTTAATATAATCTTTAGGTATTTTTCCTTCAGTACTTGGTTTGCCATTCAGAGATAGCTGAGTTGCAATTTGGTTTGCATTTATATAAACTTCGGTTGCTGCTGTTGTGAGATCACAATAATTTTTTGAGTAAGAGCCAGGCTTTCCTGCTACCGTGTTTCATATCTAAGCTTTTAATTTTCTCTGCCCATTGTTGACTTCTTTTTTCAGACAGTGCTGCTATAAGTTCCTCTCCTGCATCAAATGTTTTGATGAAAATGGATCTTTATCATATAGGTCACAATATCTTTCATATATTTCCACGTTGTGTTCTGTAAAACCTGGAATGAAACATGTTCTACAACTTCTTGGGATGTGCCTGGTAGTAGATCGTCTAATAGCTTTGATGAACTTTCCATAATTTTCTGGTCTGGGTGAAATGTTGGTCAGGTTATATCTAATTCTCTTGAGAACTGTTCCCAGTTAGCTTTTTTTAAAATTATTATTATTATTGTTCCGGGAAACTCCAAGGAGTCGACAGACTCATCGAGGGAGGCCCTAACATCATGTCAAGAACTATTCAACATTCACACAGTATCTATCATACCTTGCCTTAAACTCATTCACGGTCGTAGCACCCACAACAGACTCTGGAAGCTTATTCCACTCATTTACCACTCTCCAAGTAAAGAACCTAGCTCTAACACCCTTGTCAACCACGCTCTTGCCCAGCTTCCATGCATGGCCCCTAGTCCTCCCACCATCAGTCATATTTTCAAAAATATCTTCTGGATCAATCTTATAAAAACCCTTCAGTAATTTGAATGTCTCAATCATATCACCCCTCCTTCGCCTATCGTCCAATTTCTGCAACCCACAAATCTTCAACCTATTCTCATAAGGTTCATTCCACAGACCTGCTATCATCTTGGTCACTCGTCTCTGGACCCTCTCCACTTCCTCCCCATCACGAAGAAACCCTGGTGCCCATAGCTGGGCACAGAAGTCCAGATGGGGTCTTATCAAGGCTCGATACAGAGGAACAACAACTTGTTCGTCTCTGCATGTTAAAGTATTTTTCAGAAGCCAAGTGATTTGGTGAGCTGTTTTAGTTACTTTTGCAATGTGCCCCCTAAACTTCAACTCCCTATCCACCAACACTCCCAAATCCCTGGCCTCATCAATCTCCTGGAGTATGGTTCCACCAATGCGATATACTGCTGCTATTCTTTTCACCCCAAAGTGCATAACCTTACACTTTGCCACATTAAATTGACATCCATTTTTCCTAGCCCAGTCCTGCAAACTATCCAAATCATCCTGTAAAATTTTGACATCCTGTGCACTCACAATTGCTCTACCCAACTTTGCATCATCAGCAAACAAGTGAACACTTCCTCTCAGATCCTTTCCAATATCATTGATGAACAAATTGAAAAGCAGTGGTCCAAGAACAGAGCCCTGTGGCACTCCACTAGTCACAAGACGTCTTTTAGACTCCACTCCTGAATAAACCACTCTTTGATATCTCTCCTTCAACCACCCTCTTATCCATCTCACCAACCCTATATCTATACCCATCTGCTCCAGTTTACTGATTAGGGTTCCATGTGGTATCCTATCAAAGGCCTTGGCAAGGTCCAGTAGTATCACTGTAAACCCATTACCCCTATTCAGTTCAGCCGTCACTTCTAAGTGGGATCTCCTTAAGTCGGACTGGTGGGAAAACTTGTAGCATTATTGGTCTATGTTGTGAACTTTGGATTGGTGCAAGTATACCCTGTTTAGTGTACAAATTAGCTATTCTATTACTAACAAATCCAAGGTCTGGGTTATAACCTCTTTTAC
This sequence comes from Typopeltis vanoorti, assembly GCF_054136105.1. Classification (NCBI taxonomy): domain Eukaryota; kingdom Metazoa; phylum Arthropoda; class Arachnida; order Uropygi; family Thelyphonidae; genus Typopeltis; species Typopeltis vanoorti. The sequence goes on along the minus strand of NC_143551.1, from coordinate 136,091,204 downwards.
ATCTTCCACTGTTAAATGATGATGGCTGTTTAGGATCATGTATAAGATTCATTTGATTATTAACAGCCCACTGTTCAACTAACTCTCCATCCTCATTTGTTTCACTATAACCCCACTGTGTGCTATGACTGTTAAAGTCGCCTATAATAATAGCAGATTTCCTTTGTGTCAAGTACTGGGACATTTCAAAAGCAAAGGTTATACTAGGTGGTTTATATACTGAAAAAACACTGATGTTATCCAAGTCTATTCCAAGGATTTCTATGTTATTTTGGTTTGTGATTAGGCATCCTGTAACCTGGAGCTTCTGCCAAGCGAAGATAGCACTTCCATACTTTTTATGTGGTATTTCTTTTATGAGCTTCATTCCAGCAATTTTAGGTCTGACTTGTTGAGGTCCTCTGTGTATCTCCTGTAGACATAAAATATCACATTTTTGTTTTTTACACATTTTTGCAATAAGATCTTCTTTTACAGAGGAGAGGCCCTCTGGTATTGTGTAAGAGGGTTAGTTCCCATAAGGGCTGTTGAGTTTTAGTCATTCTGTCACTGATAAAAAAGATGCTAGTCATACTATAAAACTGTAGAAAACTATAGACGACTGTATTGCACTATTATGATGAGGCAACTAATAACACGAACCACTTGTATTATGTCCATCAACAGCAGGTGTTCTTTGGCTGGTTTGTCTGTTTTGCAGGAGTAAAAATACGTGTCTGGGAGGGAAGAATTGTGTCATCTCTATGTGAAACAACTGAACTTCTCTTATAAAATCATCTCCCAGATCAGATTCAAATCTAACGAAAACAACTTCTTTTTTTTATTGTGATAGAAATGCACAACATTCTAAGAAAACTATATATACCTCATTTTTTTTTTATTTTTTAATATTAATCTGACTTATAAAAGGTCATAACCAATCATACATTTTTAGTATCATAAGTGAGCTAAGAGTTCTATGTCTGCTCTTGAGACTAAACAGAAAACTTTTCAAGCCACTTAGGCATTCAATAAGCTGATTAGATAATGATATGTGTCTTGCAACTAAAGACTTAACTCCTGGATGTGAACTGGATTAGAACAGTAAGTTATACTGTAAAATAACAAGATAATTTGTGACCTGCCTATTTTACTTTAATTTAGTTTGACTTTAATGTATATGTAATATTGATTAGCACTGAAAATACCAAAACAACTACAAATAGATAAAATTTTAGTTATTTTATCAGAGAAAATGTTTTATAACACAGATTTTCTACAAGCCACAAATTATAGACAACACTGACAGAGGAAATCAGAAAATTACCGCAATATAGTGAAAAATTATTATTATTATTATTATTGCATGCCACCTCCAGGAAGTCCAAAGACTTATCAAAGGAGGGCACCTACTCTACAGCTACTCTGTCTCCACCAACTACAACGAACCACAACTACACTAACGCCATCTACCGTCCACCACTAGTATTTTCACAGATAATCACAAACATCCATGCCCGTGGCAGGATTCGAACCTTCAGCCTTTTGGCTGGAGAGCGGACATGCTAACCACTCAGCCAACCAGGCCAGCTTGGTTGTCAGCAGCTATATAAAAAAAAAGTTACACCCTCCTTCTATTCAGAGAAAGACCTAAGAAAATACTAAACAGAGATACTTTCATGGAAATTATCTAGATAACTAATCATACTATTTATGTACCTGAAAAAATTTACATCGACAAGACCTTAAAATCTGGAGCATGTTGACATCTGCATGTGAAAAACTTAATAAAGAAAAGCAACCAAAACTAGCAAATTTACTTCACAAACTCAAAATCAGAAATACTTATATAAATGCAATTACCACTGACATTTTCCATATTTTTATTTCTGGTTTTGTTCACATTTAATATATAATTTTGATTCTTGCTTCAGTTTTGCAGCTATGTTGCTGCTATCAGCAAATGTTCTATTTCCCACCTACTGCTCCCCTGCATTGCAGGAACAAAAATCAAAAATTCACAAAAACTCTTATTAGACATACTCTAGTAGCAAGGGAGAGAGAGAGAGTGAAAATGGCAAAAGAAAGTTTAGCACAAGTTTTATGCTCTCACAAACAAGCCAGGTGTTAAATTGTGAATGATGATATTTGAGAATTATAATACTTCATTCACATTTAACATAATCTACCATAACTTAAGCAACATTTGTAAATATTGTTTGATGTTAATCTCTTGCTTGTAAATTAATATTCATATAATTACTTTGAGTTTGTTTATTATTGTTTAATTATATAATTTTGGGATTTGTATTGGTAATGAAAAGACTATCAATATGTCATTCAATTTATTTTATTTATTTCTGCATTAATATTATAAGAAGCTGTGTATATATATATATTATAAGAATTTGTATTTATCATATTTAAATGTATTTTATGTGAACTACGGATTATTTCTTTATTAGTTATTTCTGAAAGAGAATGCAAATATGTGGGATTCTGCTGATATGATTTTATGTAATTCTTCTGATTGAATCTGACTGGCTAGTAAAGGAGAAACGGAGTTGTTTTTAGTTAGTGTGTGCTTAGAACGTGAATGGCTATGATATGGAGAGAAGCCTGTAGATGTAAACTGAACTGGCTAGAACCGGATTCTGGGCGGGAAGAATAAACACATTAATTGGAAAACGAAAGTAAACAAGGAGAAAGCTTGGGGACAGTGAAGAGACTGGACGTGTGTAACGAAAGGCGAGTGGAGATATGAGGAAAAATTGACAAGGAAAGGACCAGGAATAAAAGGCATTAAAAACTACCTCTATGGAATTTTGATATTATAATAGATTCCTAATGATTAGAGGAAGAAAGATGCAGAGCTGAAGTCAATACATAGTGTAAGATAAGGAATTAATACATGATGTAAATCTAATGTGTCAAGACTTATGTAGCTCAGTGTTTAATATTTCAGTTAACATAGTGAAGATTTCTTTGAATTTTGTTACCTCACGATAATTAGTTAACAGGAATTTTAAAATGTGCCTAAGTGAATTCAATGTGTTGAAGTTGTAACCCGGTAAGTGCACCATTTTGTTGTGTCGTCCTATCTTGCTTACTGATCTAATAATGATGGTTAGCTGAACTTATCCTTACTTGTTTAAATTCCATTTTTTATTTGTCAGATGTTGATTGATACTGATCCGAATATAAAGAAATTTATATTATCCTGCGCCACCTTATATTCGGATTAGTCTATATAATATAGAGGAATCAATCATCAACTAACGTTTGCAATCTCACTTTTCTAAGTGCCGAGGTTAATATTATCATTTAAGGCTTCCACAAGGTCCGATAAATTTTTATGAGCGGTGCAATGAAAGAAAATCAGGCAAACATCAAATTGAATTCAACATTTAATGCAGAGTTATATAACATGTACATCTAAGTATAATTTTCAAAACAAGATAATGCAATTGAACAAATCCAAAATATCTCTGAGATACAGGTAGCTATTCAGTTAGGTTTAAAGATTAAAGCCAAAAATCTTAGATCTTATTATTCATGACATAAGTATTTCTATCACAACCTGTCTCTATTCTATGAGACAAATCATATCATCTACATATTAATTTAGTTCTAGTGCTTAGAATAGATACAATGCATTAGGTGTCAAACATTCAACTCTCAGTTCTCTATATTCTGCCAATTAATAGAAAATAGTTCTCACAATTCAAAGTTCCAGAATTCCAATAAATATTTTTATAGTTGCGGTTCTCTAATTCACTTCTAGTCTATAAACACTTAATTGAATCACAAGACAGTTATCAATTCAAGGGGGAAACACTTTAGTGCTTCATTCTTTCGACTATTTAAAGTTAAATGCCACAGCTAGGGTTAAGATATATTAGGCGGAACTAATTTACATTTGCTTCACACTGGATGTAAACAGGATTAGTCTTACTGGGTTACAACTTCAGCACATTGAATTCACTTAGTTAACAGGAATTTTAAAATGTGCCTAATTATCGTGAGAAAACAAAATTCAAAGAAATCTTCACTATGTTAACTGAAATATTAAACACTGAGCTACATAAGTCTTGACACATTAGATTTACATCATGTATTAATTCCTTATCTTACACTATGTATTGACTTCAGCTCTGCAACTTTCTTCCTCTAATCATTAGGAATCTATTATAATATCAAAATTCCATAGAGGTAGTTTTTAATGCCTATTTATTCCCGGTCCTTTCCTTGTCGATTTTTCCGCATATCGCCACTCGCCTTTCGTTACATTTCCAGTCTCTTCACTGTCCCCAAGCTTTCTCCTTGTTTACTTTCGTTTTCCAATTAACTGCGTTTATTCTTCCCACCCAAAATCCGGTTCTAGCCAGTTCAGCTTACATCTACAGGCTTCTCTCCATTTCATAGCCATTCATGTTGTAAGCACGTGCTAACTAAAAACAACTCCATTTCTCCTTTGCTAGCTAATCAGATTCAATCAGAAGAATTACATGAAATCATATCAGCAGAATTCCACATATTTACATTCTCCTTCAGAAATAACTAATAAAGAAATAATCCATAGTTCATATAAAATACATTTAAATATGATAAATGCAAATTCTTATAATATATATATATATATATATATATATATATATATATACACACACACACATACACACAGCTTCTTATAATATTAATAGGAATAAATAAAATAAACTGAATCACATATTGATACAGAGTCTTTTCATTAGCAATACAAATCCCAAAATTATATAATTAAATAATAATAAACAAACTCAAAGTAATTATATGAATATTAATTTACGAGCAAGAGATTATTAACATCAAACAATATTTACAAATTTGTTTAAGTTTAGGGAATATATATCCCATATCATTTCTTAGCCGAATATAGTAGAAACTATATAAAGTTCGGCGATACCAAGCGTAAGCAAATACCTGGATACTGCAGCAACTGACCCTTAAGGTAGTGCAGGCTGAGGCAACTCATGTCTAAGGTGGAGCAAGCTCCGATCACTATTCTTGATATTTTCCCATAATGTGAACTTAGCTCCTAGGAGCTGTATTACTGTTCAACATTATGAGAGAAGGTCACTACCCAGACTGGTTTCCACCTTTATTGAGGTCTCATCAGTGAGTAGGTAGACCTAGTTAATATCAGGTTTGTAGCGAACAGAACTTACCACCCTTCTATGAGTATTGCCGAGAGGTATCCTAATAAATTATTAGACATATGAAAAGCCAAAGGCTTCAATTCGGCAACATATAACTTGTTTAAGTTTAGGGAATATATATCCCATATCGTTTCTTAGCCGAATAAGAAACTCAAGGAGTTTCATGCCGAATATAGTAGAAACTATATAAAGTTCGGCGATTCCAAGCGTAAGCAAATACCTGGATACTGTAGCAACTGACCCTTAAGGGTCAGTTGCTGCAGTATCCAGGCAAGCTGAGTGCAAGCTGAGGCAACTCATGTTTCTAGTGCAAGCTGAGGCAACTCATGTCTAAGGTGGAGCAAGCTCCACCTTGGACTAAGGGTCAGTTGCTGCAGTATCCAAGTATTTGCTTACGCTTGGAATCGCCGATCTTTATATAGTTTCTACTATAATCGGCATGAAACTCCTTGAGTTTCTTATTCGGCTAAGAAACGATATGAGATATATATTCCCTTAACTTAAACAAGTTATATGTCACCAAATTGAAGCTTTGGCTCTTCATATGTCTAATAATTTATTAGGACACCTCTCGGCAATACTCATAGAAGGGTGATAAGTTCTGTTCGCTACAAACTTGATATTAACTAGGTCTACCTACTCACTGATGAGACCTCAATAAAGGTTGAAACCAGTCTTGGTAGCGACCTTCTCTCATAATGTTGAACAGTAATACAGCTCCTAGGAACTAAGTTCACATTATGGGAAAATATCAAGAATAGTGATCGGAGCTTGCTCCACCTTAGACATGAGTTGCCTCAGCTTGCACTACCTTAAGGGTCAGTTGCTGCAGTATCCAGGTATTTGCTTAGGAATCGCCAAACTTTATATAGTTTCTACTATATTCGGCATGAAACTCCATGAGTTTCTTATTCGGCTAAGAAACGATATGGGATATATATTCCCTAAACTGAAACAAGTTATATGTTGCCGAATTGAAGCCTTTGGCTCTTCATATGTCTAATAATTTATTAGGACACCTCTCGGCAATACTCATAGAAGGGTGGTAAGTTCTGTTTGCTACAAACTTGATATTAATTAGGTCTACCTACTCTGATGAGACCTCAATAAAGGTTGAAACCAGTCTTGGGTAGTGACCTTCTCTCATAATGTTGAACAGTAATACAGCTCCTAGGAACTAAGTTCACATTATGGGAAAATATCAAGAATAGTGATCAGAGCTTGCTCCACCTTAGACATGAGTTGCCTCAGCTTGCACTATCTTAAGGGTCAGTTGCTGCAGTATCCAGGTATTTGCTTACGCTTGAAATCGCCGAACTTTTTATAGTTTCTACTATATTCGGCATGAAAATCCTCGAGTTTCTCATTCGGCTAAGAAACGATATGGGATATACATTCCCTAAACTTAAACAAGTTATATGTCGCAGAATTGAAGCCTTTGGCTCTTCATATGTCTAATATTTACAAATGTTGCTTAAGTTATGGTAGATTATGTTAAATGTGAATGAATTATTATAATTCTCAAATATCTTCATTCACAATTTAACAATGCGCAAAGTAAATACAATAACAATGAACCAGAGCAGCAGCTGAAAAACAAACATTTAAAGACTACTGATATTATACCAGACCAATGCAGAAATAAGCCATCTGAAGAACAATATTTGAAATATGTAATGGAAAGAAAATAAAAGACCAGATAACTGGATTTATTAGAATTACAAAATAAAATATGAAATAATGAAAAAAGAAGCATTGCATACATAAATGCACACCCATTTTCATATAGAGCATCGTATGTTTTCTCTGATCATAACTTGTATGAATGAATCCCCAATCATTAGCATGCATTAAAATTTTTGCTCACAGAACCCCATACAGAACTTTACAGCTCCATGGAACACAACTGGGGAAACAGTGATATAAAGAATATGAGTTCCCAGAGATACAATCTTAATAACAAGTGTCAACTATGCATCTCTGCAGTAAGCAGGTTAAAAATTTTGAGAATGATGAAGTCCGAGATTTCCATGTTTTTTATAATAATTAGTCAGTATGATCTGAAAATGATATTAATTTATTGGCAATTACTGCACCACACTTTGAACATCCTTTCAAATGAAATATTATCATTATTTTTACAAGACATCTCCACAGAATCCAAAGATTTATCAAGCAAGGCTACTCTACACAAGTCTACAATTACACAATAATCATAGTCCATTACCTCTACACTATATAGCATTTTTGACTGTTAATTGTGTGTGTTCTCCTGGTGATTTATTTGTTATTTAAGATGAAAAACATCCAACTTTCTGGAAGGGATAAACTCTTCCCTTCCATATGAGACTGTTTAATTCACCTTCAACTGAAAAAGTAGATATAAAGATTCTATTACAGTTGAAGGGTGTAGGTCTCATAATTCTTCCAAATGCACTATGGAAATGTTACAAATTTAACAGCAGTCCTAAAATAGACATGCATCATATAGCAGATGTATAGTCTTAAACACTGAGACCACAGATAAGCATGTATTGAACGTGGAACAGCAATTCCACATTAATGGTACTACTCCTTTCACATGGGAAAATGATGCATCATGCTATAATGACAAGCTTCATAACTAAAAAGATGTGAATATTCAATTTCTATACTAATCTTTGTGTCTATACTTGTTGATTGTTGACAAAGCTACTCAGTTAGGCCTACTCCTGGATATAATTGCCACATAACGGCTACCAGTTTTAAACTTCGTTCTATAAGGTAAGGTAACTCAAGACACCTATTCTTCATTTGCTACATTTGAGAGACTCTCATATTGGTAACCATAATTTAACACATGATAAAGAAAAATAACATGGATAATTAAAATGATCATTAATATATGAGTTCATACATTTGGTGAATTATAGAAATATTTCAGTAAATTTTGCAAGGAGAAAGGAGGAGAATTATGTCATGCACTTATAGTAGTCAAATAACATTGCCAATTAAGATATGATGATCAAAAGAAGGTGAAGGAGGAGGAGGAAGTAATGTCAATACAAAATCAATCAATGCATTCATTTTCCACACTCACTCTACCTATTGTACTACTGATGTACAGATTAAAATAACATCAATCTTTAATGTACTAAGTATTTTAATTATATTTTCATCAAGTTTAATGTGCAGTATTCCTTTATTCAAAAAGGATAAATGAACTCTTCCACCCACCCACCCACCCACACACACACGGTGTATATATATATACACACACACACACACACACACACACACACACACACATGGGGTGCTTAAGGATCAAAGCTGTATAACTGAGAGGAAATTTCCACATAGCCTTTAAAGGAATGCAAAGAACCGACCAGGGCTTCTGACCTAATGTCCAATCCTCAACTTCTCATGGTGCACCCTGTTGGGTATCTACCTGGATACTGAACAAACGAGGATGGGCTGGCAATTTGGGATTTAGCCGACCAAATTGTATTCTTATTAGATAAACCAAAATAAAAAATGATAGTACAGCATCACAAAATTTCATGCCTGCTGGGGTGTCTCCTGGTTAAACAAAGCCTCCGTTGTTTTCGCAAGGGAACCAGGGCGAACAGCGAAAAGTCAGATACTGGAACAAATCTGAAAACACACCCCAACTCAACATCACCAGAGTTAAAGATCGGTACTATCAACATAAGAAGTTTGAATGGTAAAGAAATGGAGTTGGCTGAGGAATTAGATAAGTACCAGATCAACATAATAGGGGTGACTGAAACAAAAAAAAAACAAAAACTGGTGAGATCTTTCTGAGCAATAAATACAAAATGTTATATTCAGGCAATGACAATCAAGGAAAAGAAGGAGTAGCCATAGTATTCAACACAAAATACGAGACTAATCTTCTTGAATGGCAGTCAGTCTCAAGTAGAGTGATGTGGGAAAATATGAGAATGGGGAACTGGACAATGAGACTTATTTGTGCCTATGGTCCCACAGAAGGTTCTACTAAGGTAGAAGTGGAGGAATTTTTTGATGCTTTAGAAAAAGCAGCTGAAACAATGAAAAAGGAAAAGTTGGTCTTTGTTGGGGATCTGAATAACAGAATGGGAAATGATTGTCAGACATACAAAAATATATTGGGAAAATTTGGAGAAAAGAGCAAAACTAATAATAATGGCAAATATTTGTTGGATTTCTGCTCAGGTCATGGACTGGTTATTACTAACACCATGTTCCAACATAAAAATGTGCACAAATTCACATGGAGAGAAGAGGCAACAAATAAGAAAAGTCTCATTGACTATGTTATTGTTGATAGTGATGTTTTTTCCATGGTGCAGGACACCAGAGTATACAGAGGATTTGAAATTGGAAGCGACCTCTATTTAGTCTTGAGCAGGATAAAAGTGAATTACATATTGAAAAGAATAACATGTAAGCAAGTTTTAAAGTGAATAAAAGTTGAGCAGCTCTTAGATGTGAACTGTAGACTAACATACACAAAGATTATAGAAGAAAAATTGAAAGAGTTTGAGAATAGGAACCAAACCTTGGTGATTCAGTGGCAAGCCTTAAAGAAAACCTGATTGATTCAGCCAGAGAGGCATGTGGTGAGGTTGTCTATAAGGATAGAAAAATCAGAACTCCATGGTGGACACAGGAAGTTAAAGAGGCAGTGAAGGAAAAGAAAAAATCATATCAAAAGTTCCTTGCAAACAAGTCAGCTTTTGCTCTTAGAAAATACAGAGACAAATGTAAGAAAGCAAAACACTGTGTAAAACTAGTCATGGGAGGACTTTGGCAAGAACATAGAAAATAAATATCAAGAAGGGTAAGATATTCTGGAGGTTGTTGAAGAACTTTAGAAATGGAAGAAAGAGTACTGTAAAAGGAGTTACAGATGATAAAGGTGACTTGAAAACAGAACAAAAAGATATCCGTGAAATATGGAGTAATTACTTCGAAAAATTGCTAAATGAAACAAGCAGTGATAGCACAGTGGTAAAAAACACTCAACAGGCATACAGTCAGGAATACATATCCATACTTGAAGTAGAAATAGCCATCAAAGGCTTGAAATGTGGAAAGGCTGCAGGAGTAGATGACATTAGACCAGAAATGCTGAAGTATGGTGGTATAAAAGTCTTACAGTGGATGCACTGCATAGTTCAGAAAGCCTTTACAGAATGATGAATTCCCGATGATTGGAGTAGAGCTCTAATAGTGCTCACATATAAAAAGGGAAATAAAACTGAATGTGAGAATTATGGAGGTATTTCCCTACTGAGTGTTCCTGGCAAGATCTATGCAAGTATACTTGAGAAACGGTTGAGAAGAATCGTGGAAGAAAAGCTTGGTGAAGAACAAGCTGGATTCAGGTCAAATAAAGGCTGTCAGGATCAGATCTTCACTTTACAACAAATAGTCGAGAAAGCATGAGAATATAACAAAGATCTATATTTAACTTTTGTTGATCTGGAAAAGGCATATGACAAGGTGCCAAGAGAGAAGCTATTCAATACACTACAGTTATATGGTGTCAATGGGGCATTATATCAAGCAATACTTAGTCTGTATTTGAGTTGTAAGGCAGTTAGAATTGAAGGATGTACAGGAAGATGGTTTAATGTTAAATCCAGTGTATATTACAAAGGATGTACATTATCCTCTCTGTTATTCATTATCTATATGGATCACATTATGAAGGAAAGTGGTATTAAACATGATACTAGAATTGGAGATGTTAATGCCAGCTCTTTGCTTTATGCAGACGATGTTATACTTCTAAATAAATCTGCTACAAGTTTGCAAGAATCCCTGACTAAATTGAATAACTGTTGTAATAGATATGGTATGAAGGTCAGCATTATAAAGACAAACATAATAGGTAGAATTGTTGAAAATATCAATTGTGTTGTGAACGGGGAACCTGTGGAACAAGCAAAACATTTCAGCTACTTAGGCACGATTTTTAGTGAAGATGGTAAATTAAATATGGAAATAGACAACAGAATCAACAAAGCTGGTATGGTAGGAAGTCAATTGAATAAATTCATATGGAATAAGAGAGAAATTAGTTTGAACACTAAATTAGCTGTATACAAGACAGTGTTCAAACCATTTTTAACTTATGGATCTGAGAGGTAGGTCAGAAGTAAAACACTTGACCAAAGACTAGACCGCAGATATGAGAGTCCTGGGAAAGATTAGAGGCGTGAACAGATGGCATCAATGGCAATATCATATTAAAAACGAGGATAACAGGAAAGAACTTGACATTGTCAGCATCCAGGAATGCGTTAGCAGAGCTAATCTCAGGTGGTATGGTCGTTTAAACAGAATAGGCGAGGAAAGATTGGCAAAACAAGTGTTCTCTGCTAGGTTGGCCGGAAAACGATCCAGAGGAAGACCAAGATATAGGTGGATTGATACGGTACAAATTGCCTTAGACGACAGAAATATAGGATCTGATAATATTGGAGTCTTGATAAGTAACAGACTGATCTGGAGGAAAATTGTAGATAGGAATTAGTAATGATGTAAAGTTTTCATGTAGTACTATCATATCCTGTACACCTCTTAAGGGTACATGTCAGGAATTTGATGATGATGATGATATATACACACACATATCTACACATATACATTATTTCTTTCAACAATTAAGTTGAAATAAACACAAATGAAATGAAAACAAACCTCAAGTTTAATTTCACAAGAAGACACAGCTCTTTGATAGTTTCTGGCAAAGTTGTCAGCTGATTATCATGCAACTGAAAAACATTTTTTTTTGTGAATTATTAATAATAAGCAGGATAGTTCATCACTAAAATAATTAATAAAGACGATAATAAATTAATAATAACGATAATGATTTTAAAACTTTGAATTATCTAGTTAGAGATTATTTGTCTGTGATAAGAAAAAAAGCAAAAAATCAGCCAAACATTTTTAAAAATTTGTTGGTGGCTCTAAGAAATGTTTACATTGTGTGAAGTGGTAGAAAGTAAAAGCAATTCAAAGAACCAGCAAAAATTCTGAAAATTTGTTGGCTGATTAATTTTATTTTTTTTTTAATCATGAACAAATGATCTGTAACTAGATAATACAGTGTTTACTCAGAATTCTGAAATTGGAAGTTTTTAAGAATTTTGAATTACCTATTGTAGTTAGAGATCATTTAATCATGATGAGAAAAAAATATTTGTTTATACAAATAATGAAAAAGTCAGCCTTTTCAGAATATGTTACTGATTATGTGAAATGTTGTCATTCTGTAAAGGGTTAGAAAATGAATACAATTGCACAAAATGACTCCCATTTCAAAATTTGTTTACTTTTAATTTCAAATGATTTTTATTTTCCATGTTTACCCATTATTACAGTCAGATCTGACATTTTTTACATTTCCTTCTATTACTGCTTCTGATCATCTAGATAAATGTTCTATCATTCCAAATAAATAGCAATCGTTACTACTTTTGATTTTTTTTTTTCAGCAGAAGAAGAAGTCAATTAGACACATCTAGTCTGTATACCCATAAGTCCCACAGTCCTGATGGAATTTCTCTGATTGCTCAGAAGGCTCAGAGAAGATTCATAACTTAAAAATTATTTGAACATTGCCTTCTACACTGCTAGTTTAGTTGTTTTTTTTTCCTGCTAATTTCTCCCTTATTCCATATAAATTTATTCAAGCTCACCATCCCAGCTTTGCTTATTCTGTTGTCTATTCCATATTTATTTTGCCATCATTACTAAAAAAAAATAGCTGAAATATTTTACTTGTTCTATAAGTTCTCCATTGAGAAGACAGTTGAAGTTTTCTAAGTTCCTGCCCATTTTCATAGTTTTGGACTTTTTATTGGTGATTTTCATGCCAAATATGTTATAGTTGTTATTTGATTTAGTTAGAATAACCTAGAGGCCTGCAATGGATTTGTTTAGTAGTACATCTAAAGCAGAGAGTTAAGTTTGATATCTCTGATTATAATATAAGGTTTAATGCCACTTTTTTTCATAATGCAATCCAACCTGATTTTACATCAAACTATTCTTGTGTTTCCTTCAATTCTAACAGTTGACATAGAACTTAAATAGAGGCTATTTACTGATCTGTACAATGCTCAATTTACCCATATAACTGTAGCATTTTGACAAGCTATCCTATGGACACCTTAGTGTATGCCTTTTCCAAGTCTACAAAACTCAAGTACAGATCCTTGTCATATTCTCATGATTTCTCAACAATTTGCCTTACAGTGAAAATCTGATCTTGACCTCTATTTAGTCTGAACCCAGTTTGCTCTTCATCAAGTTTCTCTTCCACAATCTTTCTCAACCTTTTTTCAAGTATACTTGCCTTGGCTTTACTGAAATCTTACCTAGAAAACTTAGTAGAAAAATTCCTCTGTAATTCTCATTCAGTTTTATTTCCCTTTTTTTATGTATAAGAACTAGAGAGCTCTATTCCAAACATCTGGAATTTGAGCTTCTCACCAGGCTTTTTGAGCTATGCAATGCAGCCACTGCAAAAACTTTATACCTCTGTATTTGAGCATTTCTGGTCAAATGTCATCTATTCCAGCTGCATTTCCACATTTCAGGTTTTTGATGGCTTTTCCTACTCTAAGTATTGATATGTATTCCTGACTGCATTCCTGTTGAGTTCTTTCTAAAATCATGCTGTCACTGCATGTTTCATTTAGCAATCTTTCAAAGTAATTATTCCAGACATCTAGAATATTTTTATCTTCAGTTTTCCTAATGCCTCCATCACTTTTGATTTCTTTTTACAGTGCTCTTTCCTCCATTTCTAAGCTTTTTTTCAATAGCAAAATTTTTTCATTTTGCCACCTTCCTCACATGAATCTTCTATATTCTTACCAAACTTATGTTTAGTTACTTTCACACATAGTTTAGCTGTCTTACATTTTTCTCTATATTCTTTTAAGATATCTCCAACTTATTTACCAGAAATTTTCAGCATGCTTTCTTCTTTTCTGATGCATCTTTAACTTCTTGGTGCTCTTATGTTCTTTTTCTGTCCTTCTAAACAACTTCCCCCCATATGCATCCCTAGCTGAATCAATCAATGTTTTCTTCAGAGTAGTTTGCTGCTGAGACTCCAAGGTCTGCTTCTTGTTTTCAAACTGTTTCATTATTTCTTGAATAATGGTTGTATATCTGAGTCTACAGTTCACCTGAAAAGCCACTTCTTACATATTGTTCTTTTCAATGTGATATTCATTTTTATCATATTTAAAATTGATGATCACTTTCAATCTGAAGCATTACTAACAAATATTGCTATCATCGATAACACAGACAATGAAATTTTCTTATTTCTTATGTCTTCTCTCCATTGTGAACTTGTGCATATCTTTATGTTGGAACATCATGTGAATGGTCTGTAATCCTGAAAAGGAATCCAGTGGGAACTAACCATTATTATTACCTTGCCACTTCCTCCAAATTTTTCCAAAACTCTTCTATATACCTAGTGAGATTCATTTCCTACTCTTCTGCTTAAATCTCTAACAATAACCAGCTTTTTGTGTTTGTTTGTTCTTAATGTGAGCTAACTTCTCTAATGACAAAAAATACTTCCATTTCTTTCTTATGATAAACTTTTTCTGGGACCATAGGCACATATAAGTTTCATCATCCATTTCCCCATTTCAAAGGTTATCCACATAACTCAACTTGAAATTTCCTTTGAATCAAGAAATTTATCTACATCTTTGGGATGTTGAATGCTATCATTTTTCCTTCCTTTCCTTGGTATACAATGCCCAAATATAACGTCTTATATTTATTATTCAGTAGGTTCTGAATAAGTCTCCTGTTTAAATCTTTGTCTCAGTAACATTAATTTTGTCTACATGGTACTTTTCCCAGTTCTTCTGCAAGTTTGATTTCCTTTATGCTGATGGTTTCTATTTTCAAAACTGAAACGTTCTAAGAAATATATCATCTATAATCCCTGGAACTTAAATCATAGTTTCTCTTAAAAATAAAGATGTTTTTAAAATGCAGATGGCATTTATTAGCATGCAATACTTGCAATTTTTTTTTTTTAAAAAAAAAAGATCTACAGAATGAGGAAAGATGGATTGGAGTACATATACATTGCTTATACTTACATCTAATGTTGTCAGTGCACGATGATTTTGTATATCACGAGAAATCGATGTTAACTGATTAGATGCCAGTACAAGTTTGGTAAGATCGACCTGATCCCACCATCGATCGTCATCATCATCCTCTGATGTATCCATTGATAAACTCAATGACTGAATCTCTTCAGGCGCTAAGCTGTTTAAGTTCCATACCACTTCTGGAACTAAAAGGAAGAAATCACACTATAATTCAAGATAATTATTACTACTGTATAAATTATTTTAAGCACAGTATATGGAACATGAGAAAAATATTTAATAAAATAATTTAGCTGAGAGCTCCCATGTGAATATTAAGCACTTCATCAGGGATAGAATAAAACTATATATAATTAACTAACAATATGAATATCATATATAAAAGAGTAGAGCTAGAAAATAATGAAGGGAAAGAACAGAAATTGATTAGTGATGGCTTAAGAGTATTTTTAACAGAATTCTGCACTGCATGCAATAAAAAAAATTAATAAATAAATAAATAAAAATAAAATAACACAAACAGCTTGTTTGAGCAAGTATTTAGGCTTCAGTAATACAATTTAATCTAATAATACAGTTTAATCGAATCACTATAGCACAAAGAGAAATAATTAAACAGCATGCTTAATTGTTTCAATATTTTGTCTCTGTCATAGAGACATCTTCAGGAATTCTCCTAAGGATCCACTTCCTCCTCTCTTTGTTCCATGTGTTTACAAGGTTTCTTATTCTTGCGATCTATCATATTATGGACAGAATGAGAGAATCTGCTAACATTTTTAGGCCTCCTGTCCAACAGCACTCATAGAGGGTGCCCCTCATAAGACTTTAGTCTTTATATAATCTAATTTCATTTCTTCCACTTATTGTTTCTTGTATATGTGTGTGTGTAACAGCAATTTTAACATTGTATTCCTGATGATGTCTCTGTAACAGAGACATATTTTCTTCGTGCTCTAGTTATTCCATTAAACTGTATTATAAGCTTGTTTGAGCAAAGCAAATTAAGTTCTGGGGTTTTATGAAGAATAGCATTTTTGTGTCCTATGCTGACTCTGGACAACCATAGCAGATATATTTTGTTTTCGCAATTAGAAGTTATGGGTAGCCAGACTAGATCAGTCTGTATTCAGAATGCAATCTAAACCTATAATGTTATCATTTACATCTTTCTTTCTTAGAAAGATGTAAATGGGAATTTCTTGGGGGCCCTAACATTCATTATCTATCCACTATGGCTGACTGTGGGTCATTATAGTCAACCTCATGGTGACTGCCTCCCCATGGAACACCTCTATGCCATCATGACAGTGGTATGTCATGATAGCATGGCAGGTGATACCAGCAATATGGGACAGCACATTATCCTGATGGAACATGAGAGAAAGTACTCTGATGAACATGACAGTAGATTCCAGGTGTGTTACCATGGACACCAAATAAACCAAATTTGAATCCTACAGAACATCTTTCGGATTATACGCATTGAAAGATCCGGTGTTCATAACCTCTTCCCCAAACACTCATAGATTATCAATATTCTTTTCTTGATCTCCACAGAGTCACAAGAATCATTGTGGGAGGCCAATGCTAGTCAATACAAAGTCTATCGTACCACTCCTTAAACTCACCCACTGTTTGCACTTTCACCCGCATCTCAGGAAATGCATACCATTCTCTTACTACTCCATTCAAAAAAACTTACTTCTTACCCTTTTGCTCACTACTTCCTTTTGTAACTTCCCAGGATGGCTCCTTGTCCCTTCCCCTCATTCTACCATATGAAAAGCCTTTGCAGTATTAATCTGATGATAACCTTAAACTCTGCAGTCTGCATGCCGTCTATCTACAAAACCAACACTGTACAGTTCTGATATAATTTTATTATTGAATGCTGTACCCTCTACGAAAAGAAATCCAGATGTAGTCTAATCAAAGCTTTATACAATGGGCCCACAACTATTGATCTTTCATGGATGGTCAAGTCTGTTCAATATTGCAACAATTCTCTGAGATTGTCTCACAATCTTTGAAATATGTCCTCCGAACCTCAAATTTCTATCTACAATCATCGCAAGATCCCTTCCCTCCTCCACTTCTTCCAGTATAACTCTATCAAGATCTATGAGAAACAATTCAGATGTAATACAGCATATCTCCTGCAACTTGCAAAGGTCTTATAGAGTCTACACCCATGTAGCAGCAGCTCTGTCAGAAAAATAAAATGGGGGGGGGGGAGAATATGCAACAATGTAAAAACATGACCTTGATAACCCCAATATAGTTTGAACCCAGCTTGTTTTTTTTCAAGTGTTTCTTTAACAGTTTTCTTGGGCTGAATTCATCTTGAATTTTTTTGGCAAGGACCTCAGAATTATGTAGTATAGCCACCGTAAAAATTTACACCTCCATATTCAAGTATTTCTGACTGAATACGATAATCTACTCTAGCTGCCTTCCCATGGCTCAGCTTTTCTCACAGTTTTTTCTGTCTCCAATACTGAAACGTAATCATGGCTGCATTGTTCATGGATATTTTCTGTCACTGTTCTGTTGTTATGATGGAATATGTGAGATGACTGTCAGCAAAATCAACAATAATGTTTATATTTGACATCATGCATATAAAAATTGAATAGCAGAGTTCTACTGGAAGATGTTTATTGAAGTGTTTTACTTTTTATATAATGTAATTAATACTCACATATTTAACTACAATTTATGTCATCTTTAATAAATCTGACATAAAAGTAAAAGCAGGACTATAAAACCAGTGATATAAATAAACTAATACTGTACTGTAGATATTCCATATAATCTCTTTTAGTTTCTGTAGATATATTCCACCAAGGAAGATATCTACACAAACTGGATCTGCACAAAAAAAATACCGGCCAACAGTATGGGATTCTATGGTATTCACAGAGCTAGGGCTATTTGTTCTAATGATGCAGCTCTTTCCATTAAACTTAAATATCTTTGCCATACTTTCCTGTCAATGGCTACAGCTGCTACAAAACAGATAAAATATTACATGACACTCTTACTTCCCCTTCCTCAAACACACAAGAACTCAACACCACTATTCTTATTCCATATGTCTGAGGTACATCTAAAAAGATGGCCAAAGTAATAATAAAACAGCCAATGGCTACAGCTCCTACAAAACAGATAAAATATTACATGGCCATCTTACTTCTCCCTCCTCAAACATACAAGAACTCAACACCATTATTCCTATTCCTTATGTCTGAGGCACATCTGAAAAGATGGCCAAAGTACTAATAAAATAACCTTAAGTTAGCAACTCTGATCTGCTCTCCTAAGAATAAACTTTATCCCCGGGCATATACTAGAGTGAATGAAGTTCTATGTGACTGTGACTTGGCCTACTATGAAATAGACAGGAAGATCTGTTAAAATCTGCCTTAGAGAACATAATAAATATATTTCCTACCTCTGAACTGGCAGACCATGCTTTGGACCTCCTTCACACAGGATTAGATGGAAAAGAAAACTGATGTGCTCTACAGATGTCATTACAGGTCAAAAAGATTATTTTTAGTTAGCCATGACTATAAAGCATTCTCCGAACCTGAACAAGTATGGTCATTAATTTGCTAAAAATTTGGGAGACTGTTATGTTAAGATCAATCCCAACATAGATGTAATACTTCTTTTTTACAACATTAGAGATCATCAGAATAGGACTTTAGATCTATTGACTGCTACAATTTGAATTGTTTCACTTCTTCATTGTCATGTGTTAATTGAAATATGTAACATGCTCTGAAGATTCAAGGTATACATTTTTGGTCGTTTTTATAGATAGAAATACACTTTTATTAATACAGACCAGTATTTTACAAATAAACATTTATTAAAACCTACCAGTTTCGCCAGCAAACTGTCTGGCTTTTTCAAGGTATTACGGAGATATGAAAGTAAATGCAAATTAAAAGGAACATAAAAAACGTTGTAAACCAAACTAGTATCTATGGTTACACGTTTCGCGTGACAAAGATGGCTTATTGTTCTTATTCATTATCACGCATGCGTGTTTGTTGTAGACTTGTAATGTGATTACTGGCTAGCTGTAGTTCAGATTGATTGAGAGAGAGGATCGAGTTTTTCCACGAACTGTTGAGAATTATACCCTGATTTCTTTGAGGTTTCCGCCGGTTATTAGTACTATTGTGGCTTCCTTAAATACACAATGCCTGTAGTCGTCATCGAGATATGGCATGGAGCTGTTTTGCCAATCTATCGTGTGGTTAGACGTGCAGAAATGATGGGCTAAGCCGGAAGAAATGCTTCTCTTCCATTACGATTGCACCAACTGACATGCTAGCCAGCCTAGATGTTGTATCCCTTTTCACCAATGTTCCAGTAGAAGAGGTAATAAACATCATCCAAGACCTCTTTCCTCTAGACATCACACAGATGTTTAGACACTGCCTTCAATCTAATTTCTTCAAAGTTAACAACACCATATACCAACAATTAGAAGGCCTAGCAATGGGAAGCCCACTATCACCATCTTGTGCAGACCTTTTCATGGAAAAACTTGAAAAAGAAATTCTCTCTGCAATCTCTCCGAAACCATCTACATGGTGGAGATATGTGGATGATATATTCATCATATGGCAAGACAGCTTAGACAACCTTAAATCGTTTGTGGATAAAATCAACTCAATACATAGCAAGATAAAATTCACTCTGGAAGTAGAAAACAACAACCAACTGCATTTTTTAGATATTTTGATAAAAAAACAACCTAACAGTGTCAAATTATCCATTTACAGAAAGCCCACAGATACTGGAAGATATCTTCACTATACTTCAAACCATCACAAGTCACACAAACTGAGTATTATCCACATGTTGAAACATAGAGCCAAAAAGTTTATATCAGAAGAGGAGGATACACAGAATGAACTCTCACTAATAGCCAACACATTATCACAAAATGGATACCCTCAAAACATCATCAAAAAATATCTATACAATAACAACCCCAGACAAGAAGAATCCCACCGTCAGCACGTTTCTACTGTAGTGATACCTTTCATCAAGTCAATTTCTTATCAAATAGCAAGAATACTAAGAGCCAACAACATCAGAGTGGTCTTCAAACCAACCACCAACATCAGACAAGTTTTAGGATCTCCAAAAGATAAAGTTCCGTTCTACAAATATCCAGGAGTATATTACATTCCCTGCTCCTGTGGTCTTGCCTACATTGGACAAACTTCACGAAGTTTAGAAATTAGACAAAAAGAACATGTTGGTGATGTAAACCACAACAGAAGCATTTCTTCTGGCTTAGCACATCATTTCTGCACGTCTAACCACACGATAGATTGGCAAAATAGCTCCATGCCATATCTCGATGACGACTACAGGCATTGTGTATTTAAGGAAGCCACAATAGTACTAATAACCGGCGGAAACCTCAACAGAAATCAGGGTATAATTCTCAACAGTTCGTGGAAAAACTTGATCCTCTCTCTCAATCAATCTGAACTACAGCTATCTCCATCATCATCTTCCAATTAATGTTAGCCTACCTTACTGCATCATCCCCGTGTTGGGGTGGGTAGTAGAATACCCCAGCTGCACCCCTGTGTATCGTAAGAGGCAATAAATGGAGACCCAGTCCCCAGAAATATAGCAGGGTCCACTTCGAGGGTTGGGAAAAGGGCTAATCACCACTCCCTGTAAAAATTATCTGATAATGGAAACTGCAAATCTAGATGAACAAATGCTCCTGGCGACAGACATGACTTGCGAGACCCAGAAGATGGTTATCTAGCCTGCTCTGATGTGGATAATGTATATAACATACCAAGGGGAAAGCCTTTCGGAAGCCTTGTTGTTAAGAGAGTCACTTATGAAGCCACAAAAAATTTTAAAAATTGGATCATGGAATGTCAGAACACTGTACCAGGAAAAATTAGGCAGGTAACAAATGAAATGGACAATTACAAATTAGACATTTTAGGCATCAGTGAACTCAGATGGACTGGTTTTGGCACACATAACTAAAGACAACAAGACAATATTGTACTCTGGATTAGAGGAGAAGCATGAAAAAGGAGTTGCACTAATATTGAACCCAAAAGTAACTAAAATCGTGATGGAATGGGAACCAGTAAATGAGAGAATTATAAAAGCCAGGTTCTATTCCAAATTTATTAAACTTTCTGTTGTGCAGGTTTATGCACCTACTAATGATGAGATGAAGAAATAAAAGAATGTTTTTATGAACAACTCCAAAAGGTAATAAATTTTATTCCAAAACATGATATGATAATACTCACTGGCAATCTTAATGCAAAAGCAGGTAAAACGTCATGTGCAGAAGAAAACTCCTTACGTTTCGAGGCTTGGGGAGACAGAAATGAAAATGGCATGATGTTTGTATCCTTTTGTGAAATGAACAACTTTGTTATTGGAAGAAGTAAATTCAAGCATAAAAAAATACATAAATTGACTTGGATCGCACCAAATGGCAGTACAAGAAACCAAATTGATTATGTTGTTATCAATAGTAAATTCGTAAGATCCATGCTTGATGTGAGAGTCAAACATGGTGGCACAAATATTGGTTCTGACCACTTCTTGTTAGCGATGAAGTTGAAATTAAAACTTCAAAGTGTATTAAGACGTGACTTGTTGTCCGTCAACAAGTTCACGTCTTAATACACTTTTTTCTTGAACTTTCTTAAGAAAGTTCAAGAACTGCATTTGATATTGAAAAATTAAAAAATAAAGAAACAAGAGAAAAGTTTGCTTTGGAGATAACAGATTCGATATATTAGAAATAGAGGAAAATTAAGATGTAACAGTAGAAAACAACAATGAAGAATATTGGAAAAACTTCAGGAATACCTACAATGAAGTTGTAATTGGTAAACGAAGAAAAAAGTAAAATAAAGAATGGTTAACTGCAGAAACTTGGAAGATCATTGAAGAGAGAAAAAATATTAAATCATTAATGAACAATACAAATTCAGAACGATTATATAAAGTACATAGCAATCACTATAATGAACTAAATAAAAGCATAAATCACTATAATGAACTAAATAAAAACATAAAGAGAGAGCTGCAAGAGCCGACAAAAGAAAATATATTGATGAATTAGCAAAAGAAGCAACAACGACATGCTGTAGAAAATGACAAATTAGACAACTTTATCAGATTATAAAATGAATCAATAGTAACAAAAAAAAAGCAATCCCTTCCTCCATTAGAGACAAACAAAGAAAGTTATTGACAACTGACTCCAAAATCGAAGCAAGATGGAGAGAATTGATGGAACTTTCAATGTAAAGGTAGATACAAGATCTCAACAGGTGCACAATATTACAACTAGTGTAATACCCACTATGAACATTTCCAAAAACGAGATTTCATTGAGTGAAGTCAAAGATGTCCTGAAGGCACTAAAATGTAACAAAGCATGCAGAAATGATAATATCAATGCTGAAATGTTAAAAGCTGATCTTAACACAACTATTACAAAGGTTATACAACGAAATATGGAAGACAGAAAAAATTCCTCAACAATGGAAGAAGCAGTAATTGTAAAAATCCCCAAAAAAGGAGATTTGACCAAGTGTGAAAATTGGAGAGGCATAAGTTTGCTTTCAATTCCTACAAAAATTTTTAATAGATTAAAAAAAATAAATCAAAAATTTATTAAGAGAAGAACAGGCAAGTTTCTGACCTGGTTGCGGAACCATCCAACAAATATTCACTCTTAGAAATATAATTGAACAATATAAAATTTCAAGCCCAGCTTGACCTAAACTTCATTGATTTTAGTAAAGCATTTGACTCGGTAAATAGAGAGAAACTTTGGGAAATATCAGAAGAATACAGAATACCAATAAATTTCTCAAGTTTATTAAGAATATGTATAATGGCAGCAAATCTTGTGTGGGAGTAGATGGAAAACTTACGAACTTCTTTATCATTGAAACTGGAGTTAGGCAGGGCTGTGTTCTATCTGGTCTATTATAATTTTAATTGATTGGATTATGAAAAACTCAATCATCAACATTGGGACTTTACATCCCATACGTTGGAACTTTACATCCACACTGGAAGACTTTGATTTTGCTGATGACATAGTGCTCTGTCCTCCAAATTAAATGACTTACATCTAAAAACTGATGACTTTGCTCACTGTGCAGAAACCGTGGGTCTTCATATAAGCAAGAAGAAAACCAAGGTCATGCGAATAAATGAAAAATCAAATCAAGAAATGAAGTTAAAAAATGAAACAATTGAAGATGTTGATACTTTTACATACCTTGGATCAGTAATAAATAAACAAGGAGGCACCAACGAAGACATTTTACAAAGAATTGCGAAAGCACAAAATTGTTTCAGGTCATTAAATAAATTATGGAAAGCATCAAATATTACAGTTATAGTGAAAATTAATATCTATAAATCTATTGTGCGAGCAGTACTGCTATATGGCTCTGAAACTTGGAAACTTACCAAAGCACAAAATAATAAATTGGACATTTTCGAAAACAAATGTTTTGGAAACAAAGAAGAATTTTAAAAAGCTTTTGGCCAAATACAATCACTGACAAGGAACTTTTAAAGAAAACCTTCTCCAAGTCAATAGATGAAGATTCACATGGAAATGGACCAGACATGTTCTTCGCATGGGAATAAACAGAATTCCCCAAGTAGCACTGAGTTGAGCTCAAGAAGGGAGATGCTCTAGAGGTCACCCAAAATTAACTTGGAGAAGAATGGTGGAATCTGAAATGAAGGAGGTAAGATGGGCGAGTTGGGAAGAAGCAAGAGCAGCTGCAAGGGACAGGGGAAGATGGAAAACCAGCATTGCAGCCTTAGGCACAGAAAGACTTGATGATGATGACCTTATTGCATCAAAAATGCCCATGTGGGAAAAAATTTTCTTCGAATGAGGATGTCATCAAGGTTTACAATGACTATTTTGAATAATTTGACAAATGCTGCTTTTTAGATGGGATAAAAAAATTGGAAACTCACTGGACCAAATGTGTAGACCTCGATGGAGACTATGCTGAAAAATAAAGGTGATTTTTTCCAAAAAATTGTGTTTAATTTATTTTTTTACCAAACTTTTCAACCCTCATATATGTGCTGTTCATCAGGGATCCGAGTTGCATACAAATCCAACTTAAAGATGTTCTCAGGAATATATCTCATCTGTAACCCAGGGACTGCCTGTATACTAAAACTATATGCTATAAATCACAAATTTAAGTTCAAATTGTCTCTAATCCATTGAACTGCATTCCGGGGTAGCCAGGAACAGGTCTGTCAATGTGCCCTGAAAACTCCACAGTGCACAGTTCTGAATAATATGATTGATGGTCTGTTGATCAGCACCACATGTTGGGGATTGACACAGGCCCCACTTGCACATCATGTTAGCACATCTGTCATGGTCTGTCCTCAGGCAGTTGAGTGTGTTCCATTGACATCTGGGCAGGTCAAAGTCGGGGGCTTCTGCTATGAGGTCTGTAATGAGGTATCCATTTTTTATTGTTAAAGTAAGCTAGCGATTCTTTCATTCAGTTTCAGGAGAATATGTATCTGATTGCTGATTTTTCCAGATCAGGTTGTAGAACTTTAAGCAAATAGGTGGTAGATTTTGAAGATCCTCATGGATGGGCAACTTATTTCCCATACATTTTTATCCACTCTCTGTTAGCAGCAGCTTTCCTCCTTATGTTTGGTGGTATGATGTTAGAGAGTGTTGGTAGCCACTCAAGAGGTGTAGACTTTATGCAACCCGTGATGATTCTCATGGTATTGTTAAGTTGTATGTCGACCTTGCTGACATGATGACTCGAATACCACACTGGACACAGTGTTCTGCACAAGAATACACTAGGGCATGGACAGGAGATTTTAAAGTGTTGGCTCCTTCCTCCAGCCCCCCCCCCCGAACACACAAACTTCCTGATGATATTATTCCTAGTTTTTAGATTTCGGCAGCCTTTTTTCAGGTTTTAACCTTTCTTGAAGGTTAAAGAGCGATCTAAGGTGACTCCGACATATTTTGGGTTGGGGTTGTGCTTCAAAGTCTCCCCTCTGAATGAGACTTTCAGCCGTTTATCAGCTGATGATTCTTCAAGTGAAATGTGCAAACTTCAGTCTTAGAGGGATTTGAGCAAAGACGGCATTTGGTGTAATAGGTGTACAGAACTTCAAGGTCAGAACTAAGCACAGTTTGGCCTCTTTCGGGTGTTTAGTCTGAGTTGCCAACACCAGATCATCTACATACATGAACTTTCAGGAGAAGGTTTGTGGCATGTCACTAATGTATAAATTAAAGAGGAGCAGAACTAACATAGAGCCCTGCGGTGGTCCATGTTTTAGTACTTTAAAGGATCTATTTAATAAGAGAGAAATTTTTTAATAAGAGAGAAATTAGTCGGAACACTAAATTAGCTGTATACAAGACAGTGTTCAAACCAGTTTTAACTTATGGATCTGAGAGCTGGGTCAGAAGTAAAACACTTGACCAAAGAATAGAGACCGCAGATATGAGAGTCCTGAGAAAGATTAGAGGCATGAACAGATGGCATCAATGGCAATATCATATTAAAAATGAGGATATTAGGAAAGAACTTGACATTGTCAGCATCCAGGAATGCGTTAGCAGAGCTAATCTCAGATGGTATGGTCACTTAAATAGAATGGGAGAGGAAAGATTAGCAAAACAAGTGTTCTCTGCCAGGTTGGCAGGAAAACGACCCAGAGGAAGACCAAGATATAGGTGGATTGATACGGTACAAAGTGCCTTAGACGATAGAAATATAAGATCTGATAATGTTGGAGTCTTGACAAGTAACAGACTGATTTGGAGGAAAATTCTAGATAGGAAGTTAGTAATGATGTAATTTTTTCATGTAGTACTGTCATATCCTGTACACCCCTTGAGGGTACATGGCAGGAATTTGATGATGATGATGATGAAGGATCTATTTTTACCATTCAGTTTTACCTTGAATTTGCGTTTTGATGTCATGCACTTTAGAATCTTAATCATCTTGGAGTCTTGTATTACAGTTGCAAATTTCAGTATGAGCCCATTCACCCAAACTGTGTTGTATGTAGTGGATAGATCTATGAATGCTACTGAAAAGGCCAAAAAGGTTTTAAGGCCTTTTTGGAAACCAGCTTCTATATGTATATAAGGGTAAGTACTTGGTTGGCAGCTGCGAGAGTCTCTGAATTTGGCTTGTTAATTTGGAACCATGGCATTAATCAATGGATAAATTCGATTATAGAGTAATCGTTCAAAATGTTTATAGGTAACACTTAGTAAAGATATTGGTCAATAGTTTGATGCATCAGTAGGATGTTTTCCAGGTTTTAAAGATGGCTATAATTTTGCTTCTCAGGAATTCTTTTGGGATGTTCCTGCTTTTCTAGAATTTTACAGAAAAACTGCAAAAGCCACTTCCAAGATGTTTAATGAACTCAGGGCATATACCATCCAGGCTTGCTTTGTTATTTTTCAGTGATTTAAATACTTGAATCAGTTCATTTTCAGTGAATGGCACTGCGAGGTGGTTATTTTGTTTGACACTTCTAGAAACATGGATATATTTGGTCCTAATTTCTTTAGAATAGGATGCACTAATCTTTACGTCGTTAGATATTTGGTGGATTCTAGTTGCTATATCTTTAGGAGTGATCTGTGTGACTTTCTGCTTAGAAACTGATGCAGTTCCGAGTTTTTGGAGCAAGGCCTTGCAGCAAGAGTGGGTGAAGTCTAAATTTTCAGTTGTGGTCTTTCAACATTGTTGTCATTGTTCATTAAGCATTTTTAAAATTCTTTTTCCAATATCAGGATCTGGATCTTTTTTGTATTTTTTGAATAGTTCCTCAGTTTGAGGAGACCAGCATGGGGTGTACTGTTTCCTGAATCCTCTTAGTATACATAGTTTTGCAGCACCTATCAGCACTTCTACAAAACGTTTGGAATTTTTTACATCAGGTTGGACCCAACGGATGTTAGATTGGAGTACTGTTCCCAGTCAGCTTTGCAAATATTCCATCTTGGTCTTTCCACAGATAATCAGGATTTATGTTCCTATAGTGACTATAACAGGTCTATGCTGAGATCATGGAAAGTTTCAAGTACTTTCCTATCAGTAGGTAAAGGATTATCCTCAGTGTTGCAAGTGACAAAGCAAAGGTAAGAGTTTGAGTCTCTTTCTTCCATTTACCTGATTTAAAAGTTCCAGAGTCTTTTGCATCAAAAACCAGTGATAGTCCAAGACTTTCAGCCCATTCCATCAGTCTCGTACTGTCGATATCATTTCTACAATAGCCCCTGGAGTAATACTGACTGTTAAAATCTCCTATATAGACTGCTGGATGTTGGTGAGCAGGAAGAACTGGTGTAGACCAAATTTGTTTTGGCAGTTTGTAAACTGACACTATGGCTGTGCCAGCTGCCTTTGCTGTGATGATCTCGATGTTATTATGATTAGAAAAAAAAATATTATTTTGCAGTTTTCCATGTTCTCTCACACGTAGATGGCAGAAACATATATTGGTGACAGGATATAGCCCAGTGACCTGTAGTCAGTGATATTAGCTCTTGTGGTAATCTCATCTTCTTTGCTGATATGTAGTTCCTGGACAGGGTTTACATCAAAGTTATTTGTCCTGCAGATTTTTACAAGTAGTTCACTTCTGGCTCGGAGGCACCCTCTATATTAATTTGCAGCATCCGTAGGGGTGAATCCTGTTTCCCTTATTTTTTGGTCAGTTTTGGAACCTTTGCGCGATGGTCTACTTTGTTTCTTCCTGTTAACCTTTCCTTTCATTTTGCACACATTAGCCAGGAGGTCAAAAAAATGACAGGTTCAGCTCCCAATAGTCGTGAAAGTTTACCTGCCAAAGACGTCGCCCAGGCATACCAGAAGGAGGTATTTCATGACAATTCAGCACCCTGTAATACCATTCAAATAAGTTATGAATAACATTCAATGCCTAGGCTTTTCTATTAGAAAGATGTTTCTTATTTCTTGTGCATCTCATCATTTGCATATATTATTATTATTATTATTAATATCTGATCTCCAAGGAGTCTGAGACTCATCATGGAAGGTATGCACTATCGCACACAATGCTCATCCTACTGGGCCTTAAACTGATTCAATATGTCTACATTCACAACACACTCAGGCAATGCATTTCACTTATGAACCATTCTCTATGCAAAGAACTTGATCCTCACTCTTCTGCTCACACCTTCCTTATACAATTTCCAGCGATGGCCTCTTGTTCTACACCCCCCCTCCCATTCTATGAAAAATCTCCTCTATATAAAATCTCCTCCTCCTCTATTTCATGAGGTTTGCAATTTACATTCTCTCTATCTGTCCTCATACTCCACATTCCAAAGACCACTGACCAATTTGTGAATCTTCTCTGGATCATTTCTAACATATTCTCATCACCATGAAAACCCGAGACAGCTATTGATTTTGCATTGGCGAGTGTGGCTAATAGTGATACTGTGGTAACTGCATGAACTGAACGACTTTAGGTTCATGTACCACAAAGCATTAAAGACTGAACGCCTTTAGGTCTTTAATGTGAGACAGGGGCACATTGCCAAGAGATTCTAACCTGAGAATAAAGATAATTAAGTGAGTTTGATAATAAAGATGACAGGTTAGTTTTACCCTACTGATGACTAGTCGTTACGATAGTAATCCTGCTCAGTATGAGAGGAACCGCAATTTCAGACACTTGGTACATGTGCTTGGTTGAGTGACCAGTGGTGCGAAGCTACCATCCGTGGGATTATGACTGAACGCCTCTAAGTCAGAATCCCGTCTAGCCACTGCAACGATACAGTTCGTGCCTCGCACGTTAAAAGGCAGTGCTAGCTGGACTTGCCACTGGTCTGGGTGTCACACTTAGAAGAGCACCCACTCTACTGCAATCTATTGAGAGTCAATCTCTCTTTAAAGTACCTTAAATCTGATTTAAAAGTACCTTAAATCCCTCTTAAAACTACCTTAAATCTCTCTTAAAACTACCTTAAATCCAATTTAAATCTATAACTATGAGCTCACCTAATCCTATCAAGGAATCATGCTTCGCGAGATCCACAATCCGCAAAGTCAGATAGCCAAAATTCCCTACAAAAAAGCTCGTGTGCGTAGGTGAATGGTGGGGGTGGCAAATTTCCCAGTTAATAGCAGAGGACTCAAGCAACTGCCTTCAACTCCTCACCAAATGAGGCCAGCCAGACCTGGCTTTGGCATAAGCATTCTAGCAGGAATTATAAAAAACTAAAAAAAAAACTTCCAGCAGCTATCAATGGGC
Organism: Typopeltis vanoorti; assembly: GCF_054136105.1. Classification (NCBI taxonomy): domain Eukaryota; kingdom Metazoa; phylum Arthropoda; class Arachnida; order Uropygi; family Thelyphonidae; genus Typopeltis; species Typopeltis vanoorti. The sequence goes on along the minus strand of NC_143551.1, from coordinate 136,061,494 downwards.
TCACTCCAATGACTTGTGGTTCATGTCATTGGAGTGTCCAATGACATGTGATGTCCAGATAATGTCTCTTCAAGACATCATTTAAACTTGTGAGCATAGGCACACCGTTTTGAGGCCATTTCTCCACGTTAGTGCTGCTCTTCGAGCATACACCTTCAGGACCTCTCTGTGAGGCCAGCCGAACCTGGTATGGAGTGAGCTGTCTCCAGGAATTATCAAGTGTGCTTTATGCACTCACTAGGCTCCCTCTAGTAACTTCTCTCTTTAGTCCAGCTAGCGCTGCCTTTTAACGCATAAGGCACGAACAGCATCGTTGCAGTTTCTAGACGGAATTCTGACTTAGAGGCATTCAGTCATAATCCCACAGATGGCAGCTTTGCACGACTGGTCACTCGACCAAACACGTACCAAGTGTCCGAACCTCCGGTTTCTCTCATACTGAGCAGGATTACTATCGCAACGACTAGTCATCAGTAGGGTAAAACTAACCTGCCATCTTTATTTTCAACCTCACTTAATTATCTTTATTCTCAGGTTAGACTCTCTTGGCAATGTGCCCCTGTCTCACATTAAAGACCTAAAGGCGTTCAGTCCTTAATGCTCCATGGTACATGAACCTAAAGTCATTCAGTTCATGCAGTTACCACAGTATGACTATTAGTCATACTCGCCAATGCAAAATCAATACCTATCTTATATTATTTAGACTTTTGTTAAATTTCTCTCCACTTATTTCTTCTTTCCCTAAATTATTCCTCATTTTACTAGCTTACATGCTAACTAAAACCTAACTTAAATCTCTCTTAAAAAGTACCATAAATATCTCTTAAAAGTACCATAAATATTGTAAAAGTACCTTGAATCTCTCATAAAAGTACCTTAAATCTCTCCCTTAAAACTACCTTAAATCTAGAATTATAACTAGAGCTATGAGCTCACCTACCCCTATCAAATGATCTTCGCTTTATTCAGAGTTACCATAAAAAAAATAATAAATTAATAAAAATAAATTTAAAAAAATAAAACGGGGGAGATTTGTTTCCTTTGGGAGACAAATCTCCCCACTCAAGGCCTTATACAATAGTATCATGAAATCTTTGTGTCTGATTGTCAGGGTCCCCTGCATCATTGCCATGATCCAATGTGATGCTTTCACAACTTGTGCAATGTGGCCCCTGAATTTCAGGTCTTTGTCCACCACCACTCCCAGATCATCTCCTCTAACACCTTTAAAGTTTCCCCACTAAGTATATACCTTGCATCCCATCACTGCTTACCAAATTTCAAAACCATACACTTTGCAACACTGAACTGACAGTTCCACTTACTTGCCAATTCATGCAATCTATTCAAGTCCTCCTGTAAGGCCATAACATCTTCTTGACTCTGCAGCGCTTTTCCTAATTTTGCATTATCTGCAAACAGTTGCATATCACTAGTTTTATAACCCTTCCCAATATCATTAATATACAAACTGAACAACAATGGCCCCAAATCAGACCCCTATGGTACACCACTAGTAACTTTCCTCTTTTGAGAAACTGCACTGCCATATACAACTTTCTGATACCTATCTCACAAGCCAGTCACTGATCCAACTCAGAAGTCTGTTATCCAATCCAATCTGTTTCAATTTATTTAACAGCTTACCATGTAGCAGTCTATCAAAAGCTTTTGCAAAATCCAAGTACACCACTGATGATATCGTAAGATGATATATGCCTCCCATGTCCAAGGTATTTGTCACCTTGCTATAGCACAAAGTGAGTAAAACATGATCTCCCTTTAACAAACCAATGCTGATAACAACAGAGAATAATGCTGTTATCAACCCATTTCTGTATCCTACTTCTCACCAATCTCTCCAGGACCTTCACCACAACTCCAGATATACAGCCCTATAATTCGAAGCTACAGCCTTATCACAACCTTTCTGCTGTGGAACAATTTTACCCTCCTTCCACTTCCTTGAAACTTGTGCTGTTGTAAGACTCTTATTAAACAAGCATGCCAATGCTACTGCCAATTCCCTGGAACATTCCCTTAAGACATGTGGTGATGTCATCAAATCCTATTGCTTTATTGACATCAAGCTTATTTATTTTCTCATATACTTTCTGCTCACTCACAATTAAGTTATCCTCTCCTATATCCTCTACACTTAAGTTCCTCATGATTCCACCCTGATCAGAATGAAACACCCTTATAAATTGATCACTCACTTAATACCTCAACAATGTCTTCTGCAATAGTTACCATTCTTCCATTTTCATCCATTAACCTCATTTTAGTATAATCATTCTTCCTTCTACTTGCCACATAACTAAAAAAAAAACTCTCTAGGATTTTTCTTTGGCTGATTTGCCAATTTCTGCTCATACTCCACTTTTGTTTTCCTTACTAACTGAGTCACTCGCCTGGCTTGTTCTTTATACTCTTCATGTAACTGATTATTACCATTATTCTTGTTCCAGATTTCATGCTTCAGCCTCTCATTTATTCATTTTACATATACCTTATTCAGATTTTGGCCTTCTGAATACATTCACACACTGATACTGTTATGTATATCTTTGTCAGTTCCCAAGCAGCATTTATTTCCTTACCACTCAACTCCTCATTCCACATTATAGCTCCAAGCTGTCTCCTAAGCTTCTCGTAATCACCAGCCTTATAATTTCACATATATCCATTCATCACAAAAGTCTGCATATGACTAGCCACAACACAGGTGATTACTTCATGATCACTTTCACCAACTGGAGGAAAATGTGAAACCCCCTCTAACAATTACATCCTCTGATAAAATTATGAGATCTAGAACTCTTAATCCTCGTGTACCATTCTTTACATGCTTCCTGAGATAGTTATCTCTCAAAATCTTGAGAAATTAATTTTCCTTATTCCCACATGCTATCTCTTCATTCCAATCTATACCACCATAATTAAAATCACCCATAATAATTACCCTTCCTTTGTTCACTAATCCAAGTTGTTTATACATTTCTTTATCACCACCTTCCACGTTCCCAGGCCTATTGCAACATCTAACTAAATGTCTTCCTCTCAACATTCACGTTACGCCACACTGCCACTATTTCCCTCTTTGATGTCAACCTTATGTGGACATAATTCCCCTGCTAGCATGCGGCACTCCTCCTCCTTTCTTGTGCTTTCTATCCTCAAAATGGAAGGATAGACTATATCCTTCCATTTCTATTACCGTTACGATATTATCTTCATTTAACCATGTTTCACTTATTCCAATGATTTTGGGGCAAATAAACTCAATCAGTGAAACCATTTCATCTCCCTTATTTTTGATACTTCTGGTATTTATAAACAAACACAGCAATTCATTTTTAGGTCTATAACCAGTCCTATCTAAGCCACCTGTTGGCTGTGATTTCCTCACCTACCCTTGCCCAATCACCTTTATCACCACTTACCACATATATCCATTCAGTCTCAACTTTCCCACCCACATTGCAATATACTCTGTCTCCATACACACATTCACTGCTACTTTCAACATCCACTCTCTCTCTATGCCATGTCTCCCCTGTTCACCCAGGCTCCACACGTTTCCCTGTTCGTCTTGCATTCTGTTCTCTCTTCATTGCTCATGCTATTACTGTTTCCACTACCAAGCACTTCTGCCTCTTCAATACCAATCTCCTGACCTTTCACTTCATCCCTTACTTCTGATCTCTTGCTTGCATCACACATTGCACTTCCATCTAGTAATACTTTCTCCAGTTCACTCATTCCAAAGCAATTTAAATGTAATCCATCATGCCTGTATAATTCCATTCTTCAATTAAATGTGTTCCTGTCAACCACCACCTCACACCACACTGCTTCCTAACAACTGTCAATATTTCCCTCTTTCATGTCAACCTTATGTGGATATAATTCCCCTGCTATCATCAGCAGCATTCCTCATGTTAGTAATGACTAGTCCATTCCTTAGTAGAAATCCAACAGGCATTTACTATTCCAATTAACTTTGCCTGTTCTTCAAATTTCTGGTTCATGTCCATTCCTACACCAATGTTTCACAGTTTCTGCCAAGAACTAGTTTTTCTTTGTTTTCTGCCTACTCCGCTCTCATGTCTAAAGAATTGCTGTGCTAATATACTTCAGTGAGTCTATTATAAATATGTTGTCTAATTTTGTCTCCCCTTTGAAATATAATTACTTTAACTGAAATGCCTGCCATTCAAGAAATTTATCATCTTGTTTAGCAGTGAATTATTATAGTAACTGTTTCTTTTTCTTAATCATCACAGACTGAATAAATCATCTTACAGATATTATTATCAGAAGCATCTCCCCTTTTTTTTTTGTCTTGATAAACACAAATTATGTTAACATATCTCCTGTTTATAGTGACTGTTCTTATCTTCAATTCTGTTCTGAGGCTGTTCTAGAACCTAACTTATCACTGTTAACCCTGGCTGCTCCAAGAAAAAAAACAAGAACTATGTATAATTAAGCAATGCTCCCCCACCTAGCATGATATATGATTATGTTTTTTCACCATTATGTATGTATGGTTTATGCAGATATAGAATGACTTATTTAGCTACGTTCCAAACTGTTAGACCTCTGATTCATTTAGTATGCAGATTGATACCTAATAAGTTTCTGACACTGGGTCAGAAGATATATATATACATTAGATACATCCTAACAATAATCATAATGATGACAATAATCATGCATATGGAAATATAACAATAACCATACCTTCAATCAGGCCTTTGTTAACAAGATTTAACTGTCCAGATGCTCGTGCCTGTTTAATTATATGAGGATGAAGAGGTGGTTCTTTCTTTTGATGATGAAAACAGGCTTCGGTGTTAATGAACATGAATCCCCTTTGACCCTGATTAACTGGTATTCTACTTCTTTGCTTTCTTGACATTTCTTTCACAAAATTACAACAAATGAAACAGTTTATTAAAAATTGGTGTAGTTTTAATTATAAATAAAATTTGATATATATATATATATATATTAACATATACAATCTGTCCCATAAGCCCCTCCCAGGTAATCATAATAAAAGCATATGAAGTTTAATCAGGTTATTATAATAAAGTATTTACACGATCATATCACAATTTCATAACAACTCAAATGTCATTAACATTGGGAAGGACACCACTGTTCTTGGCACGTAGCACCAAGAACATATGTTATAATATGTTACCAGGTTTCATGATTAATTTTTCTTAATATCTGTGGTTGAATGGCTTCAGTTCCTGTTGTTGTTTAATATATGTTTTGTAAATATTTAATTAAAAGCTGGCCTGGTTGGCTGAGTGGTTAGCGTATCCGCTGTCCAGGCAAAAGGCTGCAGGTTCGAATCCTGCCTTGGGCATGGATGTTTATGATTGTCTAGAAATATTAGTGGTGATGATGTTGGTGAACTGAGCGGTGGGGACAGAGTTGTAGAGTAGGTACCCTCCCTTGATGAGTCTTTGGACTCACTAGAGGTGTCACATAATAATAATAATAATAATAAAAAGAACCTGAATTTTATTTTCTTGATTATTATCTAGGGGTATGGGGACTTATGGGATAGACTGTACTACAGACCTACTTGTATTTGGTTAGATCAAATACATGTCATGAAATTTCCAAATACAAAATGAACATGGCATTTATTGATTACTCTATATTGGGAAAAAAAAAAAAAAAAAAAAAAAAAAAATATATATATATATATATATATATATCAAATTTTCTGATATATGTACTCTAAATAGTTTACAGGATATTATTATCAGACCTCCATGGAGTCAAATGACTCAATGCAGGAGGTCCTCTATCACAGTTCATCATAATGTAACTTGAAGGCATTCACTGCCTCCACACTTCCAGGTGGAGCACTCCAACTAACTCTCCATGCAAAAACCCTACTCCTCACTCCCTTGCTCCCATCCTCCTTATACAGCTTCTAGGATTAGCCTCTTGTTCTCCCCACTGTCTTCACACATTCTATGAAAAATCTTCTCCTCCGTATTAATCTGGTAATAACTCTTTACTAACTTCTAGTGGTAAGACTTATACGTTGGTTAGACATAACTGGTAATTAATTTACGGAATTAACAACGCATATAAAGTAAATTAATTAAAGATAACTTTAATGAATCACTTCTATATTTCGACAATGTCACATTGTCATCTTCAGGAACATAAAGATATGGTATGCGCACTACAGGAACTAACAAAGCAAATGAGGAAGAAATTAAGACACTAATTTTGTTCCTAAAGTCCTAATGGTGCCCTCTTGCGGCCTAATTTGGTAGTCTTGGCCGTTGGGCTGAAGTTCTCATAATGAAAGTCTCCCAAATTTGGGGCAGTTTCATGCACCCAAATTTGTTGAGGTTAGGAACGTTTTTTAGAGCTGCTGAAGATTCTTTGAATAATCTTTCGTATTTAAACTTGCTGCGATGGATTATTTTTGTCTTCTTCCAACGAATTTTATGGTGGGTATCTAAGGCATGGTCTGCCAGCCCAGAGCGGCTGTACTGGTGAAAACGGATGTAGTCTTGGTGTTCTGATATCCTGATATTTGTTGTTCTGCCTGTTTGGCCAAAGTAGGACAATTTGCAGCTGCAAGGGACCTGGTATACACCAGGTAGGTCTAGGGGAAGTGGTTGGTCTTTGGTAGAGCGGATAAGGGATGCCAACTTTTTATATGGTCTGTAACAGGAAGTAAGGTCTATCTCAGCCCTATTTCAGTTCACAATGAACTCAGGCTATTTCGTTTGGCAAGGAAAGTTCTACAAACAGATAGAGGGGACAGCCATGGGTTCACCACTTTCCTCACCCTTGGCCAATTTCTTTATGGAGACATTTGAAGAAAAAGCCTTAAACTCCGCCCCACAAAAACCCACTATTTGGCTTCGTTATGTGGATGATGTGTTTGCTATTTGGCCACATGGCTCAGACTCACTCCACTCCTTCCTAACACACTTAAACAACCAACATCTCAGAGTCCAGTTCACCTTAGAAAAAGAGGAAAACAACACCCTCCCCTTCCTAGACACTTTAATCACCCGCCAGCTTGATGGATCTTTGGTTTTCTCTGTTTACAGAAAACCCACCCACACTGGCAGATACATTCACCAGCAATCCCACCACCCCCCCTCACAACAATATGGGGTGATAAAAACACTATATAACAGGGCAAAATTAATCTGCTCAGATGACAAGGCCCTGACTATGGAACTAAACCACATCCTCAACACTTTCTTAGCCAATGGCTATAACCCCAAAAAAATCCAAAAAATACTAAAACCTGAAAACCACAACCCCCCTCCCCCCCTCAACAATAAAGACTACACCAAGTCCATCACTATCCCCTACATCCAGGGCACCTCTGAAAAAATAACTAATATCCTCAAGAAATATGACCTTACTTCCTGTTACAGACCATATAAAAAGTTGGCATCCCTTATCCGCTCTACCAAAGACCAACCACTTCCCCTAGACCTACCTGGTGTATACCAGGTCCCTTGCAGCTGCAAATTGTCCTACTTTGGCCAAACAGGCAGAACAACAAATATCAGGATATCAGAACACCAAGACTACATCCGTTTTCACCAGTACAGCCGCTCTGGGCTGGCAGACCATGCCTTAGATACCCACCATAAAATTCGTTGGAAGAAGACAAAAATAATCCATCGCAGCAAGTTTAAATACGAAAGATTATTCAAAGAATCTTCAGCAGCTCTAAAAAACGTTCCTAACCTCAACAAATTTGGGTGCATGAAACTGCCCCAAATTTGGGAGACTTTCATTATGAGAACTTCAGCCCAACGGCCAAGACTACCAAATTAGCCCGCAAGAGGGCACCATTAGGACTTTAGGAACAAAATTAGTGTCTTAATTTCTTCCTCATTTGCTTTGTTAGTTCCTGTAGTGCGCATACCATATCTTTATGTTCCTGAAGATGACAATGTGACATTGTCGAAATATAGAAGTGATTCATTAAAGTTATCTTTAATTAATTTACTTTATATGCGTTGTTAATTCCGTAAATTAATTACCAGTTATCTTTACTAACTTATATGTCTTGATCATGTCACCCCCCCCCTTCCTTCTATTCACTAGATTACAATTTGCATTCTCTCAATCTGTCTTCATACACAATGTTCCAAAGAATGCAAACCACCATAATCAATCATCTCTGAATGCTTTCTGACATCTCTTCATTCGGTTAAAAACCTGGTGACCAAATCTATGCACAGTAATCCATACATGGTCTGATCAAAGCATCATCTACACATCATAACCATAATGCACTGTGTTGTCCTCACAATTTTAGCAAAATGTCCCCAAAATTTCAGGTCCCTATCCAACAACATCCCAGATCCCTCATTTTCTCTAAGATATTCCCCACCAATCTTATACTCTGCATTCCATCTATGCTTCCCAAACTTAAAAAACATGCTCCCCAATGTTGAACTGGTAGTCCCATTCATTTACCCATTCATAAAGTCTATTCAAGTACACTTGAAAGGCTACAATATTCATTCTACTCTTCATAGTTCTTCCCAACTTTGCATTATCTGCAAAACAATTATATATCACCATTCAAGTCCTTCCCAATATCATTTAGATACAAATTAAATAGCAATAATCTCAAAACAGACCCTTGGGAAACACCACTAGTGATCTAATAATCTCCAATCCAGTACTCTAATCTACTATCCAACCCCATTCTACTCTTCATAGTTCTTCCCAACTTTGCATTATCTGCAAAACAATTATATATCACCATTCAAGTCCTTCCCAATATCATTTAGATACAAATTAAATAGCAATAATCTCAAAACAGACCCTTGGGAAACACCACTAGTGATCTAATAATCTCCAATCCAGTACTCTAATCTACTATCCAACCCCATTCTATTCCAGTTTAATTACCAGCTTGTCATGTGGCATTCTATCAAAGGCTTTAGCAAAATCTAAACATATCATTGTGTATGTATTTCCTTTGTCCAATGCATCTGTTACCTTGTTATAAGTGACTAGGCTGCTGAAACACTATTTTCCATTAGCAAATCCATGCTGTCCATCAAATAAAATGTTGTTGTCAACCTAATTCTAAATCAGCTGAACTGGAGAGCAGATATGGTTAGTGTATCCACTCTCCAACTAACATGCTATGGGTTTAAATCCTGCCATGGTCATGGATATTTTGGATTATCTTTAGATGGGTGATTCATTTTGTCACTTGGTATAAGACTGTTATTCTGCTCATTGGGAAGGTGAGGACTAAAATGACTTGAAATAGTTCCATATTTGGATTCTTCAGTAGGATTTCAAGATTATGCAAAAAAAAATCTTAAAAATACAAAAAAGTATATAAAATTAATAAAAATAAACAGAAATCCTAAGCCCACCTATGATGCTGATATGTTGTATAATAGGTTTATAACCTTTCGTGGGTGGGAGTTACATAAAAAAAATCAATAGCCAACTAATCAGAAAATCAGATTTCAGATTCAAATCCTGCCTCAGATCTTCTCAACTGGAGAAGTTCTGAGGCAAGAGGTTCTGAGATATTAAACAGCAGTGAGAGCTTATAGCTTTACCCTTATTCTGGTATCTGTATCCACCATATAGTTTGAGAACTGCTCTATTTGGTGCTTCAAGTCCTCTCTTCTAATTGTAAACTGATTGATCTCCAGTCCTATTAACTATATAAATTGCAAACTATTGTTTGGTGTCTTCAAAACAGTCAGGTATGGCATCACATTGGGATAAAATGTCCTATTATTTGGATGTTTCATTGAGGTTATTGGATTGAAAACATGGCTGATCATATTCTGGAAATCTTCAGATCATAATTTCCAATGAGGTGGAAGAGAGGGGGGGTTATTTGATTAGCATCTTCCTTAAGTTTAAAATATGAAAACTCCAGATTTCCTATATTTCTTAAATATCATATGTCATTTGTGTATGCTTCTGTTTATACTGCCACTAAGCATCCTGTGTAACCTATGTAAGGTAGATTATAAATGCACTGGATCAGGTACATCCCCCAGGGAATAAGGGAGAAAAGGTATCCTTGGAGTCCTAGAATAAGCCTTTTAATTCTGTGGAGGAGTGAAAGATAACATTAAGATTGCATTTGTAAAACATTTTTCTTATTCTTTAAGATATCCCTTTTATATAGAACAGCTATGACCTTATTATGTTTTTAGGGGTGTATGTTTTGTTGAGAATGTTATTGCCTGGTTTTTGTTTTTTAGCCATTAATAAAAAATGTTTTGCTGATTATTAAAGGGAGCTATCACCACCGAGTTTTTGCGTTAGTGTTTTGTGTTAAACCTCCCACCTAAAAAAAAAAAAATTAAAAGCTTAATCCCCTTTTTCCCCTCTGAGTGACTCAGAGGAGAAGGGGGGGGGGGGGTACCAAATCCACTACATTTGTAACTTGTCTTGTTTGGCAAAAAAAAAAAAAAAAAACACCATATTTAATAAATTTTGAAGATCAAGTTTTCAGATTATGTGCTCAGTATATTCCTTTAAATCAAATTAGTAATAGGACTGACTTGAAAGAGCCTCAATTGTTACACGGTACAAAAACTTGCTAATAACGTTACACAGTACAAACTCGTGCTAATCTTCTACCCTAACTTCAAAAGAAATGATAGCCTCAAGATCTCCAAAACATGATCAATCCATATAATTCCAAAGAGATCCAGTCAGATAGTACAATTTATCAAAAGAAAGCACCCTAGATCAACCAACAGTTATGAAAATGCCAAACAAGAGTTCTCAATCCCATAATTAATGAAAGAACTCTATGTTAATCAATTTGCAGCTAAGGGAAATGAGGGCTTTAGATCCTCAGCAATCTTTAAGTTCAGTACTCAGACACCACTATGGTAGTTCTCAAACCAATATAATAGGTACATATATCAAAATAAAAATATCATTATAGGCTACTTCAAACTAAAGAAATGCTAACATCATTAAATCAGTATCCTTCAAAACCTGAACTCGCTGATAATAAAATTCCAGGAGTCCAAGTAATTAATCCTAATGAATTTCAGTTAATGATATAATATCTTTTTCTCAACAGAGATCAGGCTATGGTCAGCAGCAGACAAAATTATTAATCCTGTGGTGTGTGTATATATATACATATATATATGTATATATATACATATATATATATATATATATATATATATATATATATGTAAGTAGAAAGTATTTTACCTTGGGTATAATAAATGTTAAAGATACCAAGCTATTTTAAACCTGGTTTTACTCCATTTCCCAAATAAGCAAACAGACAAACAAGTCAAGTTTGTGCCTGCAAGTGTTGCAAGTCTAGCTGATCCTACACATAGTGCAAGCCCAAGGCAACTCATGGTAAAAGTAGAATAAGCTCTGATCACTAATCTTAATATTTACCCTTAATGCAAAGCACATCTCCTGGAGGAGATGTATGATGTTTTGTATTAATGGCAAGGGGGTCACTACCCAGACCGGTTTCGACCTTTATTGAGGTCTCATCAGTGGGAGCCAGGCTAGAAAAATACCAAGATTTTAGTAACACAGAGCTTATAAGTATTTTACCAGAACAAGTTACCATAAGGTGTTTTAACCTTATTAAATAAAAATCTCAGGAGGAGATATAAAAGTAGAAAGTATTTTACCTTGGGTATAATAGTTAAAGATATCAAGCTATTTTAAACCTGGTTTTACTCCATTTCCCAAGTAAGCAAACAGACATGTCAAGTTTGCGCCTGCAAGTGTTGCAAGTCTAGCTGATCCTACATGTAGTGCAAGACCAAGGCAACTCATGGTAAAAGTAGAATAAGCTGGGTAGTGGCCCCCTTGCCTTTAATACAAAGCATCATACATCTCCTCCAGGAGATGTGCTTTGCATTAAGGGTAAATATTAAGATTAACGATCAGAGCTTATTCTATTTTTACAGTGAGTTGACTTGGTCTTGCACTACGTGTAGGATCAGCTAGACTTGCAACACTTGCAGGCGCAAACTTGACTTGTTTGTCTGTTTGCTTACTTGGGAAATGGAGTAAAACCAGGTTTAAAATAGCTTGGTATCTTTAACATATATATATATATGTGTGTGTGATGACTATATATATATATATATATATATAGTCATCACATATATATGTGATGAAATTTAATTCAGCATGCATTCCTGTGTAATATAATACATATATGTGTGCTTTAGATGGGCGTTCTTCGTCCTTTTTACACCTGCGGACCGTGGAAAATAGGAGAAATATTTCGCAGACTGGCTGACGGCTAAGACAGAAACATAAGCCAATGTAGATAGTATTTTATTTATTAAATCCATTGTTATAAAATTACAATTTTTAGCTAGTGCAACATCTGCTGCTGCTGCTTAGAGGTTAGAAAATTTGATATATGTGGCTGGAGTGTTGTTTCTGAGAGACGAAACACTGCAATAACATCCATTCGATTTCTCTGTTTGGTTTATTACTGACATGGCTGAAAAAGTCTTTTCACACAAATAGGAAGTCGAAAAAATGACCAATAATTTAGCTTTATAGCTTTATAACTCAGAGATAGATATTCTTTTTCGATTGATATCCAAAATTGAGACAATGATTGCATTTTATGTCTGGACACCAAAGTGATATCAGAAGACAACTCAATCAGCTTTTCTTTTTCATGAGGATCAAGTGCGCATGATTTTATATCTTCCAAGAAGGAATTATTAATCCAGAGGTTACCTTTACAAGGATCCTCATTTTCAGGGAAATGATTATGAAAGTTTTCAGCTAACGTCCTTAAATGTTGACTTCTTATGTTGATTATGACTTTCTTGTTGACATCAGCAGCAATCAAAAATTCTCCCAAAAGTGGAAACATTTCTATATCTTCCTCTTGTAACGTGACTATCCCAAAGAGCCAGCTTCTTTTTGAACGCCTCCATTTTATTTCTCAGTGTAAAAATATTTGTACAAGACTGCTGAAGAGAAATATTAAGTTCATTAAGAAGGCTAAATATGTCCACCATATATGCAAACTTAGCCATCCATATCCATTCCTCATTCAACAAACGTTCTACTAGGTCAGATTTTCGCTCTTGCAGAAACTGCTTTACTTCTTCCCTCAGTTCGAAAAGGCATGCAAGAATCCTTCCTCTCAACAATCAACTCACTTCTGCATGGAGATGTTGGTGGTGTGAGTCCATACTCTCACACAGTGTCGTGAACAGCCTGGAGTTCATAGCTCGACTACAAATTTCGTTAATGATCTTCACTGCGTCATTCATCACAGTGTTTAGTTCAGTAGAAAGCTTATTTGCAGCTAGGTGCTCCCAGTGGATCATACAGTGAGTGGACAAAACTTCTGGGTGCACGACTTCCTTTATTTTTGCAACTACTCCTGAGCGACATCCAGTCATGCTCGCAGCACCGTCCGTACACATTCCAACACATCTGCTCCAGTCTAAGCCCTGTGTTTGAAAATATCCATCAAGAGCATTAAATATCTCTGAACTAGTGGTCCGTCCAAGTAAGTCAAGGCAACAAAGAAGTTCTTCCCTTAAGTCTTCGTCTTCACTATACCTCACAAAGCAAAGTAGGATAGCATGGTTACTCATGTCAATTGATTCATCAAGTTGAATCGCAAAACATCTCGATTTTTTTATCCCCTCCACAACTTGCTTTTCAATATTGGTGGCCATATCAATAATTCTCCTCTGAATGGTGGTGTCCGAAAGCGATATAGCCTCCAGTTTTTTAGTGGCTTGAGGACTCAAAATTTCTTGTATGACATCTAAGATGCAAGGATTTACTAACTCCTCACCAATAGTAAACGGTTTTTTCGTTTTAGCTATTCGAAGAGCAATTAAATAAGATGCTCAAAGCTGCAACTTGTCACTAGTCATCATCATTTTCATTTCACTTTTCATCTGGTCACGTAATCTTTGAAAAAAGTCCAGTGGCATATCAATAAAATCTCTATGCTTCGAATGCAAATGACGAGCAAGTTTGGAAGGTTTCCTAGCATCATTTGATGGAATTTCGGAACATACTACACACAAAGGCCGTGGCGATAGTTCACTGCCAGGGGCTACAATGAAACAAAGCTTTAAATAGTCCTTGTCGAAACACCTAACAAAGTTTCGTTTTCATTTTTTGGTTTGTACTGCACATTCCAAAGTATCAACATATTTCTTTTTCTTTGTTTCTTCCAAACTTGAAGTACTAGTACTTGGCATACTTTCGGTACCATCACTACTTTTCTCCTGAATATTGTCCTTGCCTCTACTAAAGAAAGTTAAAAGGTTTTGCTGTTTGACTTTTTTTTTTGTCTCCATTTTGTAGGGTTTCAAATTTTACGAAAGAAATAACTTGTTTTCTGAAATACCACAACACACAATATTCAAAAACAAAACAAACGAGCGCAATAAAATAAGAATTTTTGTGACATATCGTCGACAGGCGAGCTGATGCAATACTGGCATTTGAAGGCCACATGCTTTGCCTATACTTTGGGCACTACATTGTCGCATGCAGCGTCTCGCTTGCCCTGCAACAATGTAGTGCCCAAATCATGTAGCTGCTACATGATTGGGGGGGGGGGGGATTTTTGGCGGGCCACCAGGAAATTTCCAAGGACTGGCACCAGTCCACGGACCACAGGTAGAAAAACATGGCTCTAGATGATAACCTTAATATGAAGGTTAAATCTACTTATTGAGTTTCTTTTTTCTTAAATTAAAGTGATTACTCCACATGGTAATTTTTCCATAAAGAATGCTTAACACTGTGTAACAGTCAAGGAAAGGAATGAAATTTCCAGTTAAGGTTGTTTATGTGTATTTAAAAAAATGGTGTAACATGAATACCAGAATATGCCAGAAGTATCAGGAATAAAGGGGATGAAATGGTTTCAGTGATTGAGTTTATTCGTCCTCAAATCATTGGAATAAGTGAAACATGTTTGAATGAAGATGATATCATAACGGGAATAGAGATGGAAGGTACAGTATTTTTCTCGAGGATAGAAAGGGGGAAAATGGAAGGGGAGTGCTGCTGCTGATGATAGCAAGGGAATTAAGTGCACATGAGGTAGATATGAAAGGGGGAAAATGGTGGCAAAGGGTTATGAGGCAGTGTGGTGTAACGTGGAGGTTGAGAGGAAGACATATTTAGTTGGATGTTGTTATAGACCTGGGAACGTGGTGATGAAGAAATGTATAAACAACTTGGATTAGTGAAAAAAGGAAAGATAATTATTATGGGTGATTTTAATTATGGTGGTATAGATTGGAATGAAGAGATAGTATGTGGGAATTAAGGAAAATGAATTTCACAAGTTCTTGAGAGATAACTATCTCAGGAAGCATGTAAAGAAGGGCACACGAGGATCAAGAGTCCGATCCCATCATTTCATCAGATGATGTAATTGTTAGAGAGGTTTCACATTTTCCTCCAGTTGGTGAAAGTAATCATGAAGTAATGACATGTGTTGTGGCTAGTCATATGCAGACTTTTGAGAGGAAAGGATATATGTGGAATTATAAGGCTGGTGATTATGACAAGCTTAGGAGACAGCTTGGAGCTATAACATGGAATGAGGAGTTGAGTGGTAAGGAAATAAATGCTGTTTGGGAACTGACAAAGATATACATAACAGCATCAATGTACGACTATATTCCGAAGACCAAGAGGTTGAATAAGGTATGTGTAAAATGGATGAATGTGGAGCTTAAACATAAAATCTGGAAAAAGAAGATATGTGGCAAGTAGAAGAAAGAATGATTATGGTAAGATGAAGTTAAAGGATGAAAGTGGTAGAATGATCACTGCTGCAGAAGACATTGTTGAGGTATTCAGTGATGAAATATATCAAATCAGAATGAAATAAGGGTATTTCATCCTGATCAGGGCAGAATCATGAGGAACTTAAGTGTAGAGGACATAGGAAAGGATGACTTAACTGAGTGAGCAAGAGGTATTTGAGGAAATAAATAAACTTGATGTCAATAAGGCAACAGGATTTGTTGACATATCACCATGCATCTTAAGGGAACTTAAGGGAATGTTCCAGGGAATTGGCAATAGCATTGGCATGCTTGTTTAATAAGAGTCTTACAACAGCACAAGTTTCAAGGGAGTGGAAGCAGGGTAAAATTGTTCCACAGCAGAAAGGTTGTGATAAGGCTTCAGCTTCGAATTATAGGCTGGGCTGTATATCTGGAGTTGTGGTGAAGGTCATGGAGAGATTGGTGAGAAGTAGGATACAGAAATGGGTTGATAACAGCAGTATTCTCTGTGATTATCAGCATGGGTTTGTTAAGGGGAGATCATGTTTCACTAACTTACTTATGCACTATAACAAAGTAACAAATACCTTGGACAGGGGAGATGCATATACAGTGGTGTACTTAAATTTTTGCAAAGGCTTTTGATAGACTGCCACACGATAAGCTCTTATATAAATTGAAACAAATGGAATTGAATAACAGACTTCTGAGTTCGTTCAGTGACTGGCTGTCAGAAAGGTATCAGAAAGTTGTGTATGAGGGTGCAGTATCCTGAAAGAGAAAGGCAAGTAGCGGTGTGCTGCAGGGGTCAGTTTTGGGGCCATTGTTGTTCGACTTGTATTTTAATTATATTGGGTTGGGTTTAACTAGTGATATCCAGCTGTTTGCAGATGATGCAAAACTAGGGAGAGCAATGCAGAGTCAAGCAGATGTTATTGCCTTACAAGAGGACTTGGATAGATTGCATGATTGGGCAGGCAGGTGGAACTTCAGTTCAATGTTGTAAAGCGTAAGGTTTTGAGATTTGGTAAGCAATGATGGGATGCAAAGTATACACTTGGTGGAGAAACTTTAACGGAAGTAGAGGAGATGAGAGATCTAGGAGTGATGGCGGTCAAGGACTTGAAATTCAGGGACTGCATTGCACAAGTAGTGAAGACATCACATCGGATAATGGCAGTGATGTGGAGGAACCTGACATGCAGAAATAGAGAGGTTATGATTCCTTTGTATAAGGCCTTGATCAGGCCTGATATGGATTATTCTGCTCAGATTTGGTCACTGAGTTTTCATAGTGACGAGGATGTGTTGGAAAGGGTCCAGAGAAGATTCACAAAGGGTAGTCAGCGGTCTTTGGAATGTGGAGTATGAGGACAGACTGAGAGAATATAAGTTGCAGAGCCTCGTGAATTGGAGGAAGAAGGGGTGAGATATTATTAAGACATATAAGCTAGTCAGAGGTTGTTATCAGGTCGACATGGAAGAAATTTTTCATAGAATGGGAGAGGGGAGTAGAACAAGGGGCCATCACTGGAAACTACAAAAGGAGGATGTGAACAGAGGAGCAAGGAGTAAGTTCTTTGCATGGAGGGTGGTTGGTAAGTGGAATGCATTGCCTGAGTGTGTTGTGGGTGTAGACACATTGAATCAGTTTAAGGCATGGTTGGATGAGCATTGTGTGCAATAGCGTGTGTTGGATGAGCACTGAGTGCATTAGTGTGACCTCCCACAATCAGTCTCTGACTCTATGGAGGTCAAATGTTAATAATAATAATGAATACACAAAGCAGACGTCTGGGTAAGTGATTTTTCAACTATACAAAATATTTTCAAGATGATTTTGAAAAATAGCTGTTGTAAATCAGGGAGAGCAAAAACTTGCAAGAATAATAATGATGAAGAAAGGGTTTAAGTGTGAAATTTGGAAGAAGAGAATACTGTGAAGCAGCACAAGATGGATAATGTTAGTAATCAATTGCATGAGGAGTATAAAGAGCAGACCGGAAAGATGACTTAGTTGGTAAGAACAGCATGAGCAGAAATTAGTAAATCAGGCCAAGAAAATTTCTATAGAGTTTTTCATATATCTGGCAAGTATAAGGAAGAATGATTATGGTATAGTAATGTTAATGATGAAAATGGTAGAATGGTAACTGCTGCAGAAGATATTCAGTTATGGGTATTTCATCCTCACCAGGGCAAAATCATGAGAAGTTCAAGTGTAGAGGAAACAGGAGAGGATGGCTTACTTGTGAGTGAGTAGAAAGTATATGAGAAAATTAAGCTTGACGTCAATAAGGTGATAGGATTTGATGACATATCATCACGTATCTTAAGGGAATATTCCAGGAAATGAGCAGTAGAATTGGCTTGCCTGTTAAATAAGTCTTACAACAGCAGAGGTTCCAAGATAGTGGAAAGAAGGTAAATTTGTTCCACTGCATAAAGGTGATGATAAGGCTGTGGCTACAAATTATAAGCCAATCTATTATTATTATTATTATGTGACATCACAGGGAGGGAGTCCAAAGACTCATCGAGGGAGGGCACCCACTCTACAACTCTGTCTCCACTACTCAATCCACCAACTACAACTAACTGCAACTACACCACTAGTATTTCCACAGACAATCACAAACATTCATGCCCACGACGGGATTCAAACACACGGCCTTTTGGCTGGAGAGCAGATATGCTAACCGCTCAGCCAACCAGACTTACAATCTATATATCTGGATTTATGGGCAAGGTACTAGAAGATTGGTGAGAACTAGAATACAGAAATGGGTTGATAACAGTATTCTTCTCTATAGTTGTCAGCATGTGTTTGTTAAAGTAGATCATATTTTATCAACTTACTTATGTACTATAACATGGTGACAAATGTCTTGGACAAGGGAGATGCATATACAGTGGTATACTTAGATTTTGAAAAAGATTTTGATAGACTGCCACACAAGCTGTTAAATTTAAATAAACTGAAATGGATGGATGGGATTGGATAATATGCTAACAAGTTGGATCTGTGACTGGCTGTCAGATAGGTATCAGAAAGCTGTATATGGAGGTGCAGTATTCCAAAAGAGGAAAGTTATTAGTGGTGTGCCATAAGGATCTGTATTGGGGGCCATTGTTGTTCAATTTGTATATTAATGATATTGGGATGGGTTTAACTGGCAATATGCAAATGTTTGAAGATGATGCAAAATTAGGGAGAGCAATGCAGAGTCAAGGAGATGTTGTGGCCTTATAGGAGGACTTGAATGGGCAGGTAAGTGGAACTATCAATTCAACATTGCAAAGTAAGATTTTGAAATTTAGTAAGCAACGATGGGACGCAAAGTATACACTTCATGGGGAAACTTTAAAAGAGGCAGAGAAGATGAAAGATCTGGGAATGGTGGTGGTGGACAAGAACCTGAAATTCAGGGGCCACATTGCACAAAGTTGTGAAAATGTCACATCAGATAATGGCAATGATGCAGAGGATGCAGAAATAAAGAGTTTATGATGCCAGTGTATAAGGCCCTGATCAGGCCTTATACAGATTTGGTCAATGGGTTTTCATGGTGATGAGGATATGTTAGAAAGGTCCAGAGAAGATTTACAAAGGTGGTCAGTGGTCTTGGAATGTGGAGTACAATGACAGATTGAGAGAATGTAAACTACAAAGCTTCATAAATAGAAGGGGGGAGATATGATCGAGACATAAAAGTTAGTCAGGGTTGTTATCAGGTTAACATGGAAGAGATTTTTCATAGAATGGGAGAAGGGGTAGAATTACAGGCCATTCTTGGAAACCATATACGGAGGGTGTGAGAAGAGTAGTTAGGAGCCGGTTCTTTGCATGGAGACTAGTTGGTGAGTGGAATGCATTGCCTGTGTTGTGAATGTAGACACACTAAATCAATTTAAGACACAATTGGACAAGTTTGTGTGTGTTAGTGTATACCTCCCAGGATGAGTCTGTAACACCATGGAGGTCAGATGTTAATAATAATAATACAGAATAGACAGAAATTGTAAAGATATTCTGCTCTAACCTTAATGACTGTCAATCCCATATCTAAATTCTAGAAAATAGAAACTCTGTTCAAGACTAACAGCAGAGGCAAAATGTGGTGGATATTTCAGCATGGATTGTGTAGTTGTTCTGTAACTTATGAAAAATTATTCATATAGCATTTTTTTTTTCTTATTATATCGATGTCACTTATAGTATGCAATTCTGTGGCAGTTTGAATGTTTTAAGTAACACTGCCTGTATGAACACCTTAGTCAGAACACTACTTTGACAGATTTGGTTAACTAGTTTAGTGAGATAAAAAAACTTTAGACAAGGCCATAGAGAAGTGTTTTAAGGTAATGTTTAAACTAGGATGCTGACTATGGGGATATATTATCTTCAGTGTCTCTGAAAAAAAAAGGAAAAGTGGTCATTTGTTGTCTAATAAATTAATACAAAAGAGATTATTCAGAGAGAGGAAAACACTAGGTTAGGAATAAAACAAAAGGCTATTCCTAAAAGGTGTATGAAAAGAGCACAGGCAAGGAAGAGAGATATACTGGTTCACCTGTCCTTCCCTTCTCTGCTTGTACACTTCACCATTGTCGAAAATCATCTTCTCCAATTAGATTTTTTTTTTTTAATACAAGTACTGACATAAAATAAGGAGTTCCATAATAATCATCAAATTCCTGATATGTACCCTCTCCAGGTATATAGGATACTATGAGAATGCTACGTGATTAAATAAATTATATTCTTGCTTTAATCCTTCACCCATGCATAAGCAAAGTGTGCATGTAAAATATCTTCATGATTAAACTACTAACTATGGTAGCCAAGTTGTGAAGATTCTTTGATTGAAAACGTTTTACTTATGCCTGGGTAAAGTATTAAAACAATATCATTCTAATCAAGTATAATTTAAAATTGAAACAAACTATTTGATTTTTAAGACCATCATCATCATCAAATTCCTGACATGTACCTTCAATGGGTGTACAGGATATGACAGTACTACATGAAAAATTTACATCATTACTAACTTCCTATCTACAATTTTCTTCCAATATATATTTCTGTTGTCTAAGGCACTTTGTACCGTATCAATCCACCTATATCTTGGTCTTCCTCTGGGTCGTTTGCCTGAAAACCTCGCAGAGAACACGTGTTTTGATAATCTTTCCTCACCCATTCTGTTTGAGTGACCATACCACCTGAGATTAACTCTACTAACGCCTTCCTGGATGCTGACAATGTCAAGTTCTTTCCTAATATCCTCATTTTTAATATGATATTGCCATTGATGCCATCTGTTCACGCCTCTAATTCTCAGATGCTCATATCTGCGGTATCTAGTCTTTGGTCAAGTGTTTTACTTCTGACCCAGCTCTCATATCCATAAGTTAAAATTGGTTTGAACACTTGACCAAAGACTAGTTTAGTCTTTGGTCAAGACTAGTTTAGCTGTAATTTAGTGTTCAAACTAATTTCTCTCTTATTCCATATGAATTTATTCAATTGACTGCCTACCATACCAGCTTTCTTGATTCTGCTGTCTATTTCCATATTTAATTTACCATCTTCAATAAAAATCGTGCCTAAGTAGCTGAAATGTCTTACTTGTTCCACAGATTCCCCATTCACAACACAGTTGACATTTTCAACAATTTTATCTATTTTCATTGTCTTTTTAATGCTGACCTTCATACCGTATCTATTACAACAGTTATTCAATTTAGTCAGAGAATCTTGCAAATGTGTAGCAGATTCATTTAGAAGTATAACATCGTCCGCATAACGCAAAGAGCTGACATTAACATCTCCAATTCTGATATCATGTTTAATACCACTTTTCATAATGTGATCCATATAGATAATGAATAAAAGAGGGGATAATGTACATCCTTGTCTCACACCAGATTTAACATTAAGCCATCTTCCTGTACATCCTTCAATTCTAACTGCCGACTTACAACTCAACTACAGATCTTTGTTATATTCTCATGCTTTCTCGACTATTTGTCGTAAAGTGAAGATCTGATCCTGACAGCCTCTATTTGGCCTGATTCCAGCTTGTTCTTCCACAATTCTTCTCAACCGTTTCTCAAGTATACTTACATAGCTCTTGCATGGAACACCCAGTAGGGAAATACCTCTGTAATTCGCACATTCAGCTTTATTTCCCTTTTTATATATGGGTACAATTAAAGCTCTACTCCAATCATCGGGAATTCGTCCCTCTGTCCAGGCTTTCTGAACTATGCAGTGCAGCCACTGTAAGACTTTTATACCACCATACTTCAGCATTTCTGGTAGAATATCATCTACTCCTGCTGCCTTTCCACATTTCAAGCCTTTGATGGCTTTTTCTACTTCAAGTATGGATATGTATTCCTGACTGTATGCCTGTTGAGTGTTTTTACCACTGTGCTATCACTGCTTGTTTCATTTAGCAATTTTTCGAAGTAATTACTCCATACTTCAAGGATATCTTTTTCTCCTGTTTTCATGTCACCTTTATCATCTCTAACTCCTTTTACAGCACTCTTTCCTCCATTTCTAAGCTTCTTCAACAACCCTCCAGAACTTACCACCTTCTTGATATTTATTTGCTATATTCTTGCCAAAGTCCTCCCATGACTTTTGTTTAGCTAGTTTTACAGTGTTTCGCTTTCTTATATTTGTCTCTGTATTCTCTAACAGCACAAGCTGACTTATTTGCCAGGAACTTTTGATATGCTTTCTTCTTTTCCTTCACTGCTTCTTTAACTTCCTGTGTCCACTATGGAGTTCTGATTTTTCTATCCTTGCAGACAACCTCACCACATGCCTCTGTGGCTGAATCAATCAGGGTTTTCTTCAAGGCTTGCCACTGAATCTCCAAGGTTTGGTTCTTGTTTTCAAACTCTTTCATTTTTTTTTCAATAATCTTTCTGTATTTTAGTCTATAGTTCACATCTGAGAACTGTTCAACTTTTATTCGCTTTAAAACTTTCTTATATGTTATTCTTTTCAATATGAAATTCAATTTTATCCTGTCAAGATTAAATAGTGATCGCTTCCAATTTCAAATCCTCTGTACAATCTGGTGTCCTGCACCAGGGAGAAAACATCACTAGCATCAATAACATAATCAATGAGACTTTTCTTATTCCTTGCCTCTTCTCTCCATGTGAATTTGTGCACATTTTTATGTTGGAACATGGTGTTAGTAATAACCAGTCCATGTCCTGAGCAGAAAATCCAACAAGTATGTGCCATTATTATTAGCTTTGCTCTTTTCTCCAAATTTTCCCAAAATATTTTTGTATTTTTGTATTATTTTTTGTATTTTTGTATGTCTGACAATCATTTCCTACTCTGATTTTTAAGACCATAGATTTAATAAACATTTATACAAATCATCTCATTACTAGTCTACCAGCAAAACTAGTAGACGATTTGTATAAATGCTTATTAAATCCATGGTCTTAAAAATCAAATAGTTTGTTTCAATTTTAATAAAAAGGACCAAATAACAACTTTTTAGTATAATTTACTTTATAACCAAGCCAAAAAAAAAAACAAAAAAAACTGCATTATATCTATTTTCTTATCAACAATTTTCCTCAAATTTATCAGTTATTTCTTAAGTGTTCAACATACTCAAATCCAAAATTACTAACTTCATGAATGCATCTTGTTCTGGGTCATCTCCTCAATCTTTTTGCTGCAATACCTGCATCAAATATCTGTTTTGTTAGTGTTTCCTCTCCTATTTTAAATAACCACACCACCTTAGACTAACTCTACTTACACATTCTTGAATCAAGTTCCTTCCTAATAGCTTCATATTTTCCTGTCCCTGATGCTATTTTTTCTCATTACTTTCTTTTGGTCACCAGTCTTTGATCGAGTTCTTTATTTTTAACTCAACTCCCAAATCCCCAAATAAAAATTGGTTTCAACACTGTCTTATTATGCTGCTAGTTTGGCATTCTGGCTAATTTTTTTTCATATCTCATATCAATTTGCTCAACTGACTCCTCACCATTTAAGCTTTCTATATTATATTATCTACTTCCAAATCTGCAACTTAAACTACTATGTACACACCATTAGATCTATTAACATCTGCCTGGAAGAACATTAATGAATACTTCATGATCATCTGTATAGCAATTCAGGACTGGCAGACCATGCTCTAGGTAAACTTCACACAGGATTAAATGAAAGAAGATTACTGTGCTACTGAAGCTGCTAAGGATCTGAGAGACTATTTTCAGAATTAGCATCAGCTATAAAATACTACCCTAATTTCATTAAGTATGACTGCATTAATTTGTCTAAGATCTAGGAGATCATTTCAGATCACATTTAGCTTGACTTCTCTGAACTTCATTTTTTATCCAGCCTCTAGACTCTAGAGAGTGCCTTGATAGGACATTAGTTCTTTTTAGTTACAATCTGAATTGTGTCTACAACAATCTAATCGAGTGCTGTATTCTTGTAATGCATGCTCTGAAAATGCTGGTTTGAAATCCAGCAATATATTAGTAACTCAATAAATTATTTATTTTTATTTTTATTGTGGTCACTGATTACCTAGTGAGTCTCCAGGTATCAAAGAAGGTGACTGTTGATGACTTTCTCTATTATTTTACAGCACTGAGATGAAAACAATGAGTCAGTAGTCTATGGAAGACTTTCATCTCCTTTTTTTGGAATGGATTGAATATAGGCTTTACTTTCCGTGCCATGGGCTAAATATCAAGCTGAATTAAAAAAAAGTTAAAAAAAATAAAACAGACAATACAGGATGAATTTCAGTTAGTAAAACTGGGGTGACACTATTAGGTCAAGAAAACATTATGGTATTTGGGTTATTAAGATTCTTCTGATGGTCCATGGGCAAAAGGAGGCATGTAGTGCACACTATTTCTAATATGACAGGGATCTGCAATAGCCTTCCATGCAGAAGCTGGAACAGGTGAATGATGCCACAGGGATCAGCTTAAAGTACATGCTAGAAAAGTGACTAAAAAAATAAAATAAGAAAGAGAAAGTCGAATATGAACGTATTAACAAGTATCTTTAAATGATATATTATATATGAGTCATTTGGTCAAAGCACAAGAATGGAAAGAAGTTAGGTACTGAGAACTGAGTTAGTGAGTTGGAGGTATAAGAAATATCGAGTAAATCTAATGTGAATAAGGCAATGAGACAAAATGACGTGCTAAGAATTCATGGATGCCTCTGACTTGATTGTTCAACGAAAGTATAGTAACAAAAAAAAAGGTACCAAAGCATCCAGCCTAAAATGGATAACATTTTTTTATTCAATATTCAGTTGTGAATTATCCACTCAAAACTGAATATGCAAATATCACATGAATGTATTAATAATAATAATAATCATTAAGAAACAATTAATATGTTAATAAAACACGAATTAATATATTTGATATAAAAATAAAAGACATAAATGACAATACAAAAGCATAAATTTAATACTGCATTTATAATTCAGACCAATGGATTATGAAATGGAAAACTGCATAATTTTTTTTTTTAAAGCAAATATTTATTATACAGTGATATTTAATTATTATTTCTGTAAACTTTACCTATTATAAATGCTGAGTGTGAGAATGAGTAATAACCTCACACAATAGTTAATGATACTCCTCTCTCTATCCACTTCAAAAAATAAAGAAACAGTGCAGAATATGCAAAAGGAAGTTGGATGGAATTTTTTTAAAGCATGCTGAACATGAGAACCATGTACTGAACCATCTACTGATTCAAACAGCAATATACCAATTATCATTTAAAAACAGTAAAAGTAATATTATTTTTTGTAGTTTTTAATGTTAAAGGAGAAGACAGCAATTTCCTCTGGTTACTTCCCTGGTATATTCAAAGGCTATCAAAATAATATCAAGAACATATATCTCATATATTAGTTTATTTATATAAATAAAAGGAGGGGGGGATTACATTACATTTCTTCTTTTCATCAAAGAGTAGGTATTTGCCTGTTCTGGCATCACCAGTCTTTTCATCTTGCAATTGATCTTCTCCCACCCACTCCTCTTTTTTTCTTCTGGTAACTGATATCTTCCTATTATATGTAAATACTCTTACCATTTCTCTCTATACCTATATTCTTGCTTTTTTCATTTAAATTGCAAGTATACAGCATTTACTGTTTGGAAATATGATGAGCATAATTATACAGGAAATTCATAAAGAGGGTTAGAAATGGTTTCTTACATGGACCAACTAGAACCTGGACAACTAAGGTCAGGCTTGTTACATCAGTGTATTTTGTAAGCTAACCATGTGTTCTCTAATGAGTTTGTTTTGCAGGAGAAAAACCTATTCCATTTGGGATTGACAATTCAGTCTCTAGTGAAAACCCTAGATAACATTCCACATGTTCCATAGGAATCAAATGCAGCTATTTCCAACCACCCAATGGAAAGAACAACATTGCAAGATTCATCTAATGCAATGGAGATATGGAATGCACTAGCAAGGATGGTTGTAGGAACAAAATACTGGATATTCCAAGGAACAACAAAGGGTAGTTATTATTTTCAGGATAATGTTACAATTATTATCCTGATATCCTCAATTTTCCCATAACTAAGCAGGAATGCAACAAAATCATTCTATTTCATAGTCTGGCAGGTGACCCAGTGCAATAACTGCAGCAAGGCTAATGGCAAACTGATCTGGGTGGAGACAGAGTTGTAGAGTAGGTACCCTCTCTGGATGAGTCTTTGGACTCCCCAGAGGTGCAATGTAATAATAATAAGAACAAAATCAAAGGCAGAAAACATATATAAAAACCGAGTTTAAAAATATTTTTATTTTAGTTATTTATTAATTTTTTGAATGCAATTTTGAATGCAGTTCAAAAACACTATTTTTGAATAAAATAAAAATTAATTAAGTAAAAGCTGGTCCACTGGAGTACTGCACAAATTAAGGTTTTATGATGGGTTTAAAAATGTCTTGTGGTCACATAAATAACTAGGTGCAACCATGGGTACATCTCCCCCTACTCTATTCCCACGCGCGAAAGGGTTAAAATTTTTCAGGTAATGTCTAACATGATCGTGTAAGGAAACCAATGAAATAATGTGTTCACGATTAGCAAGTTTTTTAAAGAAATAACTCTCAAGGAAGAAGCAGAATTTCCTTTTGCCGGACGTGCACAATTATTAACATCTCACCTCCATGGAGTCAGACTCATCATGGGAGGCCCACCGATTCAACAGTACTATATGATTTTCCCAATTATATTTCCTCAAAGAATCGTTCTTCATATACAATAACATCGTGGCTCTGAAATACATGATTAAAGGTCAATGCACCGGAAAAGTTACATTTCTGGATGCAGAAATATCGCAAGCGAAAATGCTATTCAGTTAAAACATGTTAACGCCAAGGTGTGGCACTGGTTTAAATGCATTCCATATTATTTAAATTATCTACCATCTGTTTCAGTTGATTCTGATAAAGGTTATAACTGCAAACTGATTATCGCCAACTGAAAAAGAAAGATCATTATGTGATGGCGAAAGTGATTTGGGGGGGGGGGGGAGAAAAACAGTTCAAGTTCTTCAACTTTCAACTTATAAATGCCTTAAAGACTTATACACACCAGAAAAGGGGAAGGAAACGTTTTTATTAGTTTAAGAAGTAATCATCTATTTCGCTCGCTCTCTATTGCAAGATATCTTCTTCGGCTAAAACTTAATCAAATCTCTAGTCTCCAGCCATTCAACATTGTAAATATTCAGGCACAAGAGGGCGTCCATTTCAAGTGTGGTTCAAATATGACAAAATAAATTATTATATTTCGCATATGACACTTCCAAGATTCATGATCCAAAAGGCCGCTCTACACCACACCACATGGTCCACCCTACTACACAGTAATAATGGCATATGTGTTTTCTGATAGTTTTGTGTAATAAAAAACGAAATTTACATGATGAAAAAAAAAAAAAAACTAGTTATATTGTTTGAGACTGCTATCATTCTCTACTTAGTGAAAAATCCCATATAAAGATTACTCTCGTCATGAAGAAAATCGAACCCAAGTCTTTTTCCGATTGACAGTTGCATATCTAGTTCTTCCAACTGAGCTACAGAGGTACTTCTTTTCCATCTCATAATTAGAAGTAATTAGAATTACCAACTGAATTGCATAATTAATATTCTTATTCATTAATATCATTATTATTGCTCATATTTCAGTAGAAGAGTTACTTCCTCTGTTCGCTTCGCTTGCCAACCTTCTGGAGTGATCTTTTCACATATGGTGCTGACAGTTATTGATATGCAGTGGCTCGAAATAGGCATTGACGATATCTTGAATGTTAGCAGCTTCTGCAGACTGTAGGCTGCATCTTCAGTTTATTCAGTGAGGAGTCATATTCTGAACTAGTGATAGCACTGATGTTCAACTTCAGTGAATTATCAACGTCTTTTTTTGTTATAAAAGATGTAATGACATATCTATTTAATTATTTGTACCTTATCAGTATTCATGTTATTGAATACTGATAAGGTACATTTAGTGTTTCTTTAGAACATTGTGATAAGGTATATTTAGTGTTTCTTTAGAACATTGGGTAGTTATTTGAATCGTTTCAACAATTTATGGTCTTCAGTATTTAGTACTTCTTTAGTATTCGTGTTACGAAAACTTTTAAAATGTCCGCTAATATTTTTCATCCCCTGTAGGGATGGGTGAGGCCGTTTTAAGTCGGTTTTGAAAATTGAGGAAGCAGTTCAACTTTCACTGGTAGCCAATCAGAGATAGCCAGCCCTAGACAATGACTAAATAAAAGCGGCAAACAATGAAGAGATTGGCAAGAAGTGCTGCCATCTCTTGGTACCTAACGTTAACAAGATATGTTATTGTTTGATGTAGTGTAGGTTTTATGGACCATTTTCTTGAGTTTAGAGGACGAAAAATTTGAGTTTTTCGTCCTGTACTTCTTACCCATGCCCGAGATCGACTAACTCAGAAACCGGTCGAAGAGAGATTTAGGAAAAGTTGCACTAGTTATCGAACTGAGAAAAGTTTCTTCAATAGGCCACATTATTTCATTGGCTTCCTTACAAGATATTGTCAGACATTACCTGAAAAAATTTAACCCTTTTGCGTGCAGACGCCACTTCCACAGGACTACACAAGCACTGTGATGAATACAATAGAGTAAGGATTATTGCACTGTATAAATAAATTAATTAAATAAATCCTCTAAGGCCTGTGTAGCTCCGTCGAAGTGACGTTTGCATCCTCTGCGATAGGGTGCCCAGAGATAGACTTAACTTTAAGTCTAGTCACAGACTGAAGGAACTTTTTCTAAGCATTTCCTCTAGCAGTTCCCGAGTTAGTCGTTCCGTGGACCAGGACCTTCTTCCCCCCACCAAAACTTGTATTTTTTACCCTGTAAACTCAAGAAAATTGGCCATAAAACCCATGCTATTTCAGACAATAATATATCATCTTAGGTTTAGGTGTCAATAGTTGGCAGCACTTGTTTGCAAGTCTCTTCATAGGTTACTACTTATAATTAGTGATAGTCTTAGACCAGCTATTTCTGATTGGCTTCCAGTGGAGAATGAACTGCCTACTCGGTCTCCAAAAGCTAGACATGGTTAAAAGGCCTTGGCCCTATAAGGAATAAAAAGAGTTAGCTGAATAACTCCTCTAATTCCTAATATTTCTCAAGGGAGTACACGTAGTTGCTTATTAATTTCCTAAAAGTTAATCAGAAATCAGTTGACAGCCAGTCTCTTTCCTTATTCATCAATAACTGAACTCACATCTATCAAGTAGGATTGGCAACTGCGCCATCTTGTGGTCTAAAACTATAAGATTCATATTGTTGTTTGGGATAAGTGAGTTCTACTGTCGATTTTCTTAAATTACAATTCAGGAAGTTAAGGACTCGTCAAGGGAGACTATACATCACCCAGACCAGCTGTCATACCTTCTTTTAAATTCATTCACACCGGATGCGTTCACCTTCAAGAGGCATACTATTTTCCACTCACTCACTGCTCTTTGAGAGGAAAATCTAGATATCACCTCTTTCTTAACAGCAAACAAACATCACTTCCATGGATCCCCGTGTTCTCTTCCCACTTTCCATACAACGAAACATTTCATCAGACGATATTCTATAACACCCATTCAGAAGTTTATAGACCTTCATCATATCACCGTTTTCTCTCTCTCTCTCTCTCTCTCCTGTTAACCAGGGTCTGTAGTTTACATACTCCCAATATAAGCTTTATAACTCTTCTTTGCACTCTTTCCACAGCTTCTTTATTCCTTTGGAACCCAGGAGACTAAATCTGCACAAGGCAATCCAGATGCACTTATCAGACCTTTAAAGAGGCAAAAATGACCTTCTTATCGTCATGTTAAAGTTCGTTTCAACATTGCAATTATCTTCTACGTTGTATTCTAAGTTGTATATATCAATCTTTCACCTTCAAAATCCTATCCCGCATAACGTGAAGATCCGTAACCTGATCATTTTCTGATAGCACATTCCCCACTAATAGAATATGCCGATGGAAATCGCGTCATGTTAAAGTGCATAACTTTCAGTGGCGCTGGCGCCCCCCCCCCGCAAAGAAAAACACCACACAACCCACACTCAAATCTATGTAATCTTGACTTAGTTGTGTGCATTCTCTGGGATTTGCCGATATGCTGGATAAAAAACACACAAATAAAAAAAATACTACTACCTCCATATGAGATTTGCTAACTTATCTTCAACTGAAAAAGTCGATATAAAGTTTTCTCTCATCTTGACAAGAATCGAAAATCGGTCGTTTCCAAGCGAATAGTGCCATGTTCCATCTTTCTTACAACAGCGCTACAGAGGTACTTACAGATTTTACCTATATAGTGATCTATTTTATCTGTCAAGTTGAAGAGTAGTATACATTTTGTATATATATTTGATTTTTATCTATGTTATCTCTGTTAATTTTTATCTGTGTTAATTTTAATATCAGTTATTTAGGCAGTTATTTAGTTTCATGTTATTATGATTAATGCAATTTTCTAAAGACTCATCGTCATTCCCAGTCAAATAAATTAATGTGTCGTTAGCGAACGATATCGTTTTGTCAAATAAGTTGTACTGAAACAGATTATTAACACCAGTGGCGCACCCAGAGGGGTGGGGACAAGGGGCCCTTCCCCCAAAGAAAAAGGAAAAAACACTAGTGTTTTCTAGTGTTTTTTTCGTTCACAGGATAAGGTGGTCAGCACTACGCCCCGGTGTATCCTATGTCCGTAGTGTTGAGTTCTCAAGGCTGGTTTGTCTGCTTTGCGGGATAAAAAACACCATTGTCCACGCCCAAGACTGGCTAACTTGGCTCTGGCTGAGGAAGACCTTTGAACTCTCTATATATATATATAATCACCAAATGAATTTGAATTATTTATCAGTTCTATATATTCATATTATTCATATTCATATATTCAAATTATAAGTTATAATTTGAATTTGAATTATCAATTTCTAAAGTAAGGCAATAGGAAGTCTCTCTCTCTCTCTCTCTCTCTCTGAACGTGCAAGTGTTCCCTAGAGTGTCAACATTGAAACACGTGCACTCATAAAACGGTGAGTTTCATAATCTCATCAGTATACAATGACATCATGAATTATCAGAACAGCTGGGCTTCAGAGTAGATTTTTTGAAATATGTACATATAAAGAATTTTCTTTTACCCACTTTTGGTATTAAAATGGTCTAATTACAGTTAAAAAATATTATCAGTATGTTAAATATTTACCAGCAGAAACAGAATTATAAACTTTTTAAAAAAAGAATACGACGTGTGTGTCAAAATTTACAATATTACGTGATTGAACAGTATAAGGAATTATTTATATCGGTTACAATCATTTTGCCAATAAAAATACTCCGAGATTGAATCTCGTGGTACTATTCTTGTGTATACCTTAAACCCCAAATTTTATCCATCGAGAATACAGTTGTTGCAATACATAATTTTGACACGTTTTACTCCATTATGCTGCTGCAAGTCGTCAGATAAAAACAAAAATTAGAATGTTCCATAGTATAACCAGAATCAATCTGGAATAATTTGTGTACAGTTGGAGTAATACTCTGCTTTTCGATGATCCGTTCATACGATGGGTTTTAGCAACATGATGCTGCCTTGAAAAAACGGATGGGCAGTTGGCTCGCTAGATTTCTCTGTGTTTTTGGTGTTTCACTGTGGATTATAAACTATTTTATTTTATTTTATTTTATTGTTGTTAATAATATATTTGTAAGGATGTTGTTGCTTCCAGTGAAAAGAAAATGCGTAAGCCAATAAACATTACATACTAAGATTAAAATTATCAAATTTAGTGACGATAGTGTACTGAGCACTGAGAGTGGCCTCAGACTAAACTTACCTCCTCTACTGCTGTTACCAGAGGCGTAGTGAGGCTATGGCCAATGTGGCCCCGGCCATAGGCGATAATTTTACACAGACGCAAAAATTCAGATTTTTAAAGTTTTTTTTTTTTAGAACGGCGCAATTTTCTTTCCTGGCCATAGGCGCCAAAACTTCCTCACGACGTCTGTGGTTACAGTTATTTAAAACAAGGATAAAGTTCATAGTGAAGTGACAATGCTACACTAGTTGATACTACAGCCATCCGTTAACGTACCAACTGCAAAAACTTTAAATGGTGTAATTTCACAACAAAACTGGTTGACGTATTTCTTTAAGCCGAGTTATTCAGAATAACTTTTTTCCTCGAGAAAATTATTCTAAATATGGCGTACTTAAATGGTTTATTTACGTCATTTACACACATATATGCCTGCTTTTAAATGTTGTTAAACCATTACATGCATCTACAAGTGTAAAAAATAAATAAATAAATAAATAAAAAGCAGTGATTCGCTATACGACGACAGTCTGGAACCTAACGTTTCGTATGACTTCGATATTTTTGTACATGCACATTGTACAGAAACCAAAAATCATTAAACAATAACTTCTTTTTTTTTTTTGCAGGCGTAGACTTCTGTGGCTAATTGTTTCAAAAGATATATTTTGGTGATTACACCACATTTTTTATTATTCAGTTATACAAAATACTGAAATAATAGTTCCCAACAAGTTTCGTAAATCGTAGCATTTACATCTTCAGGGGGTGAATAGTATAACTTAAAGTTTAAACAAGAGAATTAATAAATACAAATCATAACCGTCTGGCTATTAATAAACTCAAATAACAGAATGCAGATAAAAAACGTTATTGATGTTGAACAATACTGGACGATGTCACGTGTTCTTTTTCTCCTTCATACAGTCCGAGTTCAGATTGAGGTAGATTTTTTATTAGAGCTGACCACACTTGATGGAGAATTAAACCTTGATTTTTATTGCATTGGGTTGGGTTTTTTAGCATATTAGCAGATTCTTTAAATTTTCTTATATAACTGTTGTTTTCTATGTATGACATCGTCGTTTTTTGCCAGAGTACAACGTGTCCAGTGGAAGTGGTATGGAAAGCAAGACCCGTTTTTTGTTCTCTTGTATTGTACTGTACGTTTTTTTGGTGTTCAGCCATGCGTATTTCTCCAGATCTTCCTGTCTGTCCTACGTAGCAAATCCCGCAAGAGCAATGGATTTTGTAGACTCCTGGTTTTTTAAGAAGATGATGAGGTGGTTTTGGTGGATATAGGAATCTTGAATCCATAAGACGGATATACCTTTAAGACCAATAGTAGATGGAAGAGATTCACCGACTTCCAACTTGGCGAAATACCTCACCAACATGATCTCACAACATATAGGAAAACATCTTCCTTCATAAACAAATAGTAAACATTTCATAGAAAAAGTGAAAGATATACATATTGGTCCAACAGACATCTTAGCAAGTTTAGACATTATCAGCTTGTTTACAAACGTTCCGAGACAAGAAATTTTGAATCTCCTAGAAGACATCTTCCCTCCGGACATCTTTTTAAACATTGTATAAACAATACTTTTCTCACCTATCAAGACAGAATCTGAGAACAAAAAGAAGGATTGGCAATGGGTTCATCATTATCACTGGTATTAGCAAACCTATTTATAAAAAAATTTGAAAACAATGCTCTTAAGAATTACCATAAAAAACCAAAAATATGGCTACGCTATGTGGACGATATTTTCATCATATTCAGTGGAACAACAGATGAACTTATCAATTTCAAAGATTATCTCAACAATTTGCACAACACCATAAAATTCACTTTAGAACAAGAAGAAAATAAAAAACTTCCTTTTCTCGATATTTTATTAGAAGTTAATGAAGAAAGTAAACTCTTCTTCTCAGTATATAGGAAGCCGAAAAACACTGGAAGATTTCTAAATGCAACCTCACACCACCATCCTTCACAAAAAAATAATAATAATAATCTTAATTAAAACTCTTTGAGACAGAGCATACAATATCTCCAGCACACAAGAAAGATGTAATGAAGAACTAAAATACTTAACACAAATCCTGCAACAGAATGGATATGAAACAAAAACCATCAAGAGAATCCTTAAAATGCCTCCAACTAACAACACAATAAAACAGGATTACAAAAACGCAATCACGCTTCCTTATATCAAAAATGTTACAGATAAGCTAGCCAAATTAATGAACAAACACAACATAAAAGTAGCCTTCCTTCCTATGGAAAAAATCTCAAGATTCCTACATCCACCAAAACCACCCCATCATCCTCTTAAAAAACCAGAAGTCTACAAAATCGATTTCTCTTGCCGGATTTGCTACGTAGGACAGAAGATCTGGAAAAATACGCATGGCTGAACACCAAAAAGACGTACAATACAAAAAAGAACAAAAAACAGGTTTTGCTTTCCATACCACTTCCACTGGACACAATGTACTCTGGCAAAAAACCACAATGTCATACATAGAAAACAACAGTTATATAAGAAAATTTAAAGAAGCTGCTAATATACTAAAAAACCCAACCCAATGCAATAAAAATCAACGTTTAATTCTCCATCAAGTGTGGTCAGCTCTAATCAAAAATCTACTTCTATCTGAGCTTGGACTGTATGAAGGAGAAAAAGAACACGTGACATCGTCCAGTATTGTTCAACGTCAATAACGTTTTTTATCTGCATTCTGTTATTTGAGTTTATTAATAGCCATACGGTTATGATTTGTATTTATTAATTCTCTTGTTTAAACTTTAAGTTATACTATTTATCCCCTGAAGATGTAAATCCTATGATTTACGAAACTTGTCGGGAACTATTATTTCAGTATTTTGTATAACTGAATAATAAAAAATGTGGTGTAATCACCGAAATATATTTCTTTTCTTTTTTTTCTTTTTTGTTTCTCGAAAAGCCTGATTGACCTACTGACAGCATATTCGCTCCTCAATCAAGAGACCGGAGATATGGAATGTTATAATAGGATCGGTAAAATACAATAGATTATAATTAGTGCTGTAAACAATGACGGCCAGGTTGCAATTCATTGCACTACTTTTTTTTTTAAAGATATGCAGATTATTTATTTATTTTTTAAAGACATACAGTTACTAATCACATTTTCACAAATTTTGGACATAGATAGTCCATCATCGAGGTTAAAGTTGAGACGATGCAAAACAACCTCGGCAATCTCTTTTAAGAGGCGATCGAATTTGTAGATGCTTCTGTGTAGTAACTTTGCATCATTCCAAAGGATCCTGCAGACAGGGTTGGTTGTTAATCCCATCATGCAAGGTTAGTTTAATAAATTGAACTGTGCCGTTTAATCAATTGAATATGATATTAATATTCTAAAATGCGTTTTAAAACGGATCGGTATGTTTGTCCAAAACAGGAGAAGCTGCAGTCACATGGAATTTGCAGGCACTAGGTAACGACAATTGAGGAATAATTTTTTTTAGGAGATGATAAAAGTTAACTAATTAGGTTGATTAGTTTAAATGCAGCAAAAAGTTGAAACTTTTTTAAGGACACGATACACACGCGCAGAAGTGCTCTTAATATAGGGGATAGGATTCCTCGTATAGAGGATTCCTATTGCATAGGATTGGAATCTACGGAGTTCATCTCTTCTGGTAGCATTGGGCGAAAAGTGTTTGATAATTTTGAGGATTATTTATTGGTTGTAACCATTGAGAGTTGCGATTTGCTTGAAAGTAGAAGTTTCTTGTTGAAGAGAAGTTTGTTATGAAGAACAGATGAAGTTAGCTCTTGACAGCAGATATTTGATTACAGCGTATTTCTAGGAAAGATGATGTGCCATTGAAACTTCTGCTCTCGACGACTACGCTACAATCCCCAAATCATTTCCAAAAGCTTAAAAGTACTATGCCGTACATAGAAGAGGACTACATCTCCCACAACATAAAGGAAGCCGCAGTAGTTATCCGCTCAAGAAGCAGCCTAAACAGAAACCAAGGGATGATCCTTTGTAATATTTGGAAATCACTCATAAGATCGCTCAACACATCAGAGTACAACTGCGCAGCCAATTATAGGATACACCTGCTTAACAATGACAACCAAATGATAACATACACGCTCCACGCGTTTATATAACGGTTCCTATGAATTTGATATATATATTTTTCATCCTTCGGTTATGTATGAATTTGTAACTTTAGCTCGTTTTCGTTTGTTAAGCTGTTATGCGTAAAGTTATCTTGCCCGGACGAAGCCATTAGTTAGAGTGACGAAACTAGTAGGCAAACAATTTTTGCATCATATCTCTGACCTATTAAACCCAATTTGTATGTCATCTTATGTAATATTTAGTGGTAGAAAAAACATTCATCATAATATCCTATATGACAGGAATCTTCCATAGGATTCCTATGTCATATATTAATGCGCTTCTGAGCTTGTGTCTCTTGTCCTTAAAAAATTTCAACTTTTTTGCCACATATAAACTTATCGACCGAATCAGTCTACTTTCACCATGTCCTAAAGACAAAATTTCTTCACTATTTCTACGTAGTATTGAAATTCCATGTAACCGCAACTTATTATATTTTGGACAAACGGATCTATCCGTTTTAAAATGTATTTCAGAACACTAATATTGTATTCAGTTGATAAAATGGCACAACTTGGCCTTGCAGAACATGGAATTAACAACACTAGCCATATGATCCTTCGAAATGATACAAAGCTGATACATAGAAGCTTTTACAACTTCAAACGCTTGTTCAAAGAGAAGGCCGAGGTTCTTCATCACCCTAACCTAAACCGCAACACATAGGCTATCTATACCCAAAATCTGGGGAATTGTAATTACAACTACACGTCATTTTTAAAGATCTTAATAGTCGAATAATTTGCAACCTGCCAATTTCTTGACTGCACTATTCTACACTGAAGATAATTTGTGATAAACAAACTGAAATATCTGTATGTGTCGTTATAATAATGCTAATATAAATATGAAAACACATGTAACTACAGTAATAATATTTTAAAGTGATTATACCGTAAAATACAGATATTTCAGTTGTTAATCACAAATTATCTTCAGTGTAGAATAGTGCAATCAAGAAATTGGCAGTTGCAAATTATTCGACTATTAAGATATTTACAAATGACGTGTAGTTGTAATTACAATTCCCCAGATTTTGGGTATATATAGCCCATGTGTTGTGGTTTAGGTTAGGGTGATGAAGAACCTCGGCCTTCTCTTTGAACAAGCATTTGAAGTTGTAAATGCTTTATGTATCAGCTTTGTATCATTTCGAAGGATCGTATGGCTAGTGTTGTTAATTCCATGTTCTGCAAGGCCAACTTGTGCCATTTTATCAACTAAATACAATATTAGTGTTCTGAAATACATTTCAAAACGGATAGATCCGTTTGTCCAAAATATAATAAGTCGCAGTTAATCCCAGGATTCTTCGCAGGAAGCCACTTTACACTACATGATCCACCCATCTGCGTTACACTATCTACTACAATATTTTCCTATGTTAATTGTGTGTGTGTGTGTGTTCTTTGGCTGCTTTAACTGTTTTGCGGAAGTAAAAACCCAAGCTTCCGGGAGAAAGAAAAACAGAAATCGCTAATACCGCCGTAGGAAACACACTAACAGACTCAGGTCCCCTCATTATTACGAGAATTCACGCAATCTTTTTCAATCATAGCATTCTTCCTTCGCTCTTCCAGATGCGCCACAATCGCAATATTCTATTCATTCTTTAGTGATACTTCACATGAGGAATATTAAATTAAATGTTCGTTTACATATATACAGTATATGATGTGGACACTTATAAAATGGAATGAATGCATGTACGTGTGTCATTTAGCCTGCATGAATAATGAAGGCTCATCGATTGACAAAATCGTATTAATAAAATATAACATAGTTCTCCTACTACTAAAATGAATCTATTTTTATTCAGATGATGGTCTCTCTCTCTCTCTCTCTCTCCCACGTTATCCTGTACGCGAATACTTATAAAGCGATGGATTAAAATTACTGTGTACTACAAACCAGCCATTCTGAAATGATGTAACTTTTCCGTAAACTTTTGGGTTGGAAAATTTTTTGCTAACATGAATACAAGTGTTTATAAAAAAAGTGAAATTTAGCCTTTGTCTGTACATTAAATTTCACTCTTTATAAGCACTACACTCGATTTAGTTCGGATTTAAATGTTTTTTATGTGTGTGTTTAAATGATTTAATTGTGTGTGTGTGTGTGTTCTTTGGCTGCTTTAACTGTTTTGCGGAAGTAAAAACCCAAGCTTCCGGGAGAAAGAAAAACAGAAATCGCTAATACCGCCGTAGGAAACACACTAACAGACTCAGGTCCCCTCATTATTACGAGAATTCACGCAATCTTTTTCAATCATAGCATTCTTCCTTCGCTCTTCCAGATGCGCCACAATCGCAATATTCTATTCATTCTTTAGTGATACTTCACATGAGGAATATTAAATTAAATGTTCGTTTACATATATACAGTATATGATGTGGACACTTATAAAATGGAATGAATGCATGTACGTGTGTCATTTAGCCTGCATGAATAATGAAGGCTCATCGATTGACAAAATCGTATTAATAAAATATAACATAGTTCTCCTACTACTAAAATGAATCTATTTTTATTCAGATGATGGTCTCTCTCTCTCTCTCTCTCCCACGTTATCCTGTACGCGAATACTTATAAAGCGATGGATTAAAATTACTGTGTACTACAAACCAGCCATTCTGAAATGATGTAACTTTTCCGTAAACTTTTGGGTTGGAAAATTTTTTGCTAACATGAATACAAGTGTTTATAAAAAAAGTGAAATTTAGCCTTTGTCTGTACATTAAATTTCACTCTTTATAAGCACTACACTCGATTTAGTTCGGATTTAAATGTTTTCATGCTTATTTGTGTTAACAAAAAAACAATAAGACTGAAATAATCATGTCGAACACTTGCATGGGCGGTTCCTTTTTACCAAATATTTAGGTTATGCAGGCCATAGCCTGATGACACTACACCTACGTGTTGTAATCAATGACTCATGTTCTCTTAACTCACAGTTTTTCCCGCCCGTTTTGTCAGTACGGTCTACAAGCAGTGACTGGAGTGATCACATGATCACGACTGCAGGAAGAGTGATAAACGGAACAAGTTTTGAGACATTCCACTTCACAGCGTTATTCTGCAGCGTCGGTAGTTACGCTTCTTGACTGTACAGGTAAGACATCGAGTTTCTTTTAAGATGTTAAGAACACTTACTGAAAGTAAAATGTATAAAAAATACTGTTCCATAATTTAAAAAACATTATTTGATATTTTTGATTATTGTAAACACTTGTTTGTTTCAATGGTTCCTTCCGTCTAGGAAAGAAAAAAAAAGTTCTTCAGTTTCAGGGAGCGTTTACTATCCTAAGTTAATTTCAATGCTCTGCTTTTGATTATTTTTGTTTGAGAAACTGCGAAGGCTTTTTTTTTTTTTTCGTAGTTGTTCGTTTCTCGCATGTTCTTTTCAAACTTTTATATTAGCCTGTAATGATGCCTTTCAAGCTGCCAATTTTGCTAAAAAGCAGAGCCCCCCCCCCCTCTCTTCTTTATATGTACCCACGCCTCTCAAAACTATAGACTCAAATATAATAATAGTTACTGTTGTTGTACTAATTGCTTTTGACCGATGTATACTATACTACTGATATCTTATACAAGTTATTGTAACAGGAACTGTTCTACCAGTAGTTGAGAAATCATCGCGATAACGTTTTTAATTTAGTAGCATCTAGAGGTGACAGCATAGGACATTAATTATAAATCGTAAATTTAAAGAATAGTAATAGGGATAAAAAGTAAGCCTCGTCATTCACAAATAACTTTTTTTTTTTTTTTTTTTCAAAGTACATTTGACAATGTGTGTGTGTGAGAGAGAGTTATGAATAAGGAAGAAAATACTATATCCTTCATAACTTTTCTAGACTGTTTCGGATACTTCATATTCATATGCGTAAACCAAGGCAAATGCCGCAAAAAGTATTTAATATACTTTATTGGAAAGTGTGCACATTGGAAACATGGATTGCTGATAGAAAAAAAAGAAAAATCAAGTGATGGTGTGTGTGATTAAGATTCGGGGTATATTTTCC
Organism: Typopeltis vanoorti; assembly: GCF_054136105.1. Lineage (NCBI taxonomy): Eukaryota > Metazoa > Arthropoda > Arachnida > Uropygi > Thelyphonidae > Typopeltis > Typopeltis vanoorti. Next base: position 136,020,984 of record NC_143551.1, on the reverse strand, counting down.
TTCCGCAAAAAGAAAGTCTGTAACCTATTTTTTTTTTTTTTTAAGTTAAAATGAACTATTCGATGTCATGAATAAATATTACTAGGATTCGAGGATAATGATAATTTATCATCAGATATGGTTTTATGATTCAGTTAAGTTTTACTATGTTAAATTTCACCACCAATGATTCTAAAACATAAATGGCCGTAGTAGTTTAATCTTATTCTGTTTAATGCATTTTAGCTACATTCCCAAAAATAAGATTTCGTAAAGATCCAGCAAATTCATTGAGAGGCCATTCTATATATATATATATATATATATATATATATATATATCTGTGCGTGTGTGTGTTTCTAATAGCTTCGACACAGAAACATCGACTATCGACTCCAGTAGCTTCCGTAAACATTCTGCAGGTGTTCTACGCTAGGCAGAACCTTAATAGTGTTTTGCATCAAATTTGTTAATGGTGATTTCAATCATGAATGACGAAGAATCATTACCATATTCTTATAACTATTACTAGACGATACGTATCCGGTAAAATGTCGCATCCTATTGGAAGGGTGATTCCGCAGGCCATTTATGACATTACCTTCTGTTGGAAAGAGCTGGTTATCAATCCCGTCTAGAGCGTGAGGAACCTTTATAAGAGCTTTTAGAATAAATGTATCTTCATACGGAGAAGAATGGCAGGCCTTTCATTCCTCAAAACAGATAACTTGGCAACTTTTATTCCGTTTATAGAAAAAAAAAAATCTAATACAACTTGCTACTTGACATCAATGTTGCGGAATGCTATAAATTGCCAAAGACGGAAACAAAATAGCCAGATTAACGATTCCAGAGAAGTTACTATATTAAAAAAAATGCTTGCAATTAAATAAAATCTTAATTAGAAACATTTTTATAATACATCTAGGCATTTTCTATGTCTCTACTAATAAGAATGTCATGCAGTGCTTTAATTGCTTCTTTACCTTTTTCTAAACGGCAAGCAGAACGGTGGTTACTAGTTCTGATTACTCTGAAGTCACTGGTACAGTAAGTGTAATTATTCAGTTCGATTTTTTTTTAAGTTGCTCTCACCCACAAAAGGTTTGCAAACCTAAAGTACATTTTGTGCCATGTGTAGGCTAGTGATTTCTTTTTTCTAGTTGATGTTGCATATTCCTTTAAAATGAGCGAAGAAATAATACATGGATGCAATGTCAAAGTACACAAAGGGAAAAAATAGTGGACTAGACAAGAAAAAGCAAAAAGTTTGTTATTTGTATGGCAACAGTATAAAAAAAGTGTCAAGACGAAACAGTTATTTTAATCTTCTTTCTCCTCTCTTCTTCTTCTACGCGTTATTCCCGCTTCCTCCGCAGGGTCCGCGTGTTACTTAGATACGACCTCCCATTAGTACTACTCCCAACCAACCCGTCGCCTGGTCTGCCGCTGGGGGGATATATTTTTTTGACTGTAAGGCGTATGTTCACGGGGTTGGTTTGCCTGCTTGCGGGATGAAAAACGCCAGATAAACTGGCGGAAAAAACCCTACTGACCGCGCCCAAGACCGGCCAACTTGGCTATGCCTGAGGAAGATCCTCAAATTCCTCATGTCTACAAAGGGAATCGAACCTGGGACACTCCTTCCCCAGGCATATGGTTGCGAAGCGCAAAGCCACTAGGCTAACCGCGCGGTCTAGTTATTTTAATCTTCTTTGAGTTCCCCTATATCTGGGTCCTTTTGTTTAATTATCGTAATATTAATTACGCCGTACATTCGATGCAAATTCCATTTCTTGTTCATTTTAAATAAGCAAAAAGTTTAACCGTTCTTCTTCTAATCAAATTTCGATCATAAAAAGTGAGGCTGAACGAACAACCTCTTCACTCTTTTTTTTTTTTTTTTTGCCAATTTTCTAAATAGTAATCTGCGCTGTCATAAGCGAACACACAAATGAAAAGAGAAGACATCAACAGATGAGAACAAGATTACATGCCTAAAGGCGTGTAATTTTATATTTCAACAGAGTTAAGAAGTGAACCCCCGCCCCTCCCAGTCAAAAGAATTCGTCAATAAGGCGTTCTACAAAAGTAATTAACCAAAACACATCATGCTGCTGTGTGTGTGTGGGGGGGGGGGACGTGTTATCTTTTCTTTCGTCATTGTGTATTTGTACACTTTTCTTTCTTTTCAGGGAATTGTTGAAATAGATATGCTGTGAATATTTTTCATTACTTCATAATATACCCGAGAATCTTAGGTTCATTAGAAAACATGTTCTTGCTGCAGTCTTTAAATTCATCCTAATTTTATCATTATTATTACGTTGCACCTCCAAGGAGTCAAGGAACTCATCATGAGAGAGAGCACTTTACTCTGCTAAATATCAGCATCTCCCCTCCTAGTTAATTCTTCAACTACACAGTAACGCCACCGCCATCTACCTCCCGCTACCAACAACAGCATTTTTTGTCTGTAAATTATGTGTGTTCTCATCATATTTGCCTTTAAGCGGTATGAAAAACCCGAGTTTCCTGGACAAAAAACCCAGCTACCACCGTATGAGAACAGCTAACTCACCTTCAGTTGAAAAGAAAAAAAAAACTCATGTGAAGATTCCTCTCTTCACGGCTAGATTCGAACGTAGATATTTTCCAATCGAAAGGCGCAATGCTCCTTTTGTTCTTCCACCTGCGAGATAGGCATGAGAAGTTCTCTAAAAAGAATTTAAAATATTTAGGTGTGGTTGGTTTAGACCAGGGGTGAGGAACCTATTTAGTATCAAGGGCGAAAATTGCTAATTTAAAAACTTTCGCGGACGACTGGCAAATTTTAACTCTTGTATGTAGTGTGCAATATATATGTATATCTCAATAAGTAAATGTGCAACTTTCTCATCTGATATGGTATCTTTTAATTACAATTGTGTAGACATAATTATAACAATCAAGCAAAGGCTATATTTAATTTATTTAAAAAATGATATTTATTTTATTTTAACTGAGAACTTTATTAAAGCAATAATAGCATAATAAATATTTCATCAAAGTTAATGAAGCTTACCTTTAATCTTAAACTTTCTAGTGAGAAAGCTGAAACTGCTGCTTTTTTTGTGAAAGCTTAGAAATATTAGCCGCCCTTGATGAGATGGCTACTCGTAGTTCACTGGCGAGATTTCGTCAGTGAGTCTTGTACGAAGGCGATTTTTTTCCAGACTTCATTTTTAAAAAAAAGTGCTCGCATTGATAAGTAGTAGAAAACTGAGAAGCTGTTTTCAATGCGTTATTTTTTTAAAGAAGGGAATTTCTCAGAATCAATAGATTTGTAAAAGTCCAATATAGGCAGATTACTATATTTTGATCATTATGGGTTTTAAGTTTTTTAACAATTTTTTCACACAACGCATAACTAGCTTGAGTTACAGATGGTCTTTCCTGAATAAGCTTTTTAAAAAGAGATTGGCTTTTGATTATATTTTCTTTCAAAGTCGCTATCTTGTCTAAACGTTCTGAACCTTTTAAATTTTCATATTTCTTATGCTTACTCAAATAATGTCGTTCAAAATTATATTTTTTGTAAACTGCAACATTTTCGTTACAAATAAGACAAATGCGCTTGTCATTAATTTCAATAAAGAAGTATAGTTCTGTCCACTTTTCACAAAACAGAGCACATTCACCACTTCTTTTACGCTTTTCACTACAACTTGTCATTTTAAAAAATAAATTGAATAAAGTTGTCAACTGGTTAATTACAAGGCACTCGCAGTACTGCATGAGAAAAACAAAGTCAAAAGTCAATATGTTTTGACACGCGGGAAAATGTCATGACGGTAATTGGGAAGCAACCAGTCAGAGAAAGTCTGAACTTTCCCCGCGAGAAATGCTCCTGATTTTTTTTTTATTTTAATGGCTGGTCTCGATTTGATGGTTGCCAGACGTATGACGATCATATTTTATGTAATATAGTTATTTTTGATTTTGTATATTTAATTATTTAAATTTAAATAAATTTAATTATAATAAATTCAAATTATTATAAAATTTTATTTACATGTACATACGAGTACATCAGCAAAGGGGCGAATTGAAATAGACTCGCGGGCGAGGGGTTCCCCACCCCTGAGTTAGCCGGTCTCAATACGGTGGTGGTGGTGTAATTTTCCACATAATATATCTTTAACAGATATAGCAAAGAACTATGGGATGTACTAGTCATCGCAGTCCTGAATTTGGCTTTGAATACTCTTGACATTGGATATAATGTGGAATAGTTTGGGCCTCCATGTAAGCATAAGCTATGATGATAATGATTAAGATATACTATTGGTTCACATATTTTGAATGACTCTTACAACTGATGAGATCACACGGCTTCTGAGTCATTGAAACTTGCATTCAGCAATTAATTCATTTCCTGGTTGATGCAATGACAACGGCAATCTCAAGTCTTGTGAAAAAGTCATAAAAAATGTCTTGTAAACACTGTTATTCTGCTTCGGTGATTTATACCACTACTAATCACGTACCCAACTTGTTTCATTTCATCTAGATTAATGTTTTGTTTTTTAAAAAAAGACTTTTATAAGTGACCTCATTCTTTCAGAGTGAACAGATGTTATGTATTCACTAGTTATTCGCCGCTTGCTACTGTGGACGCAAAGGCGAATATTTGTTGCAATTACCCCAGGGACGCGCCGGCAATATGTGCGACGCACACAGGCGCCAAAGATTTCAGGCGAGGAGGAAATACTTTAAAAAAAAAAATATTATTCATTAATTATATCAATAAATTACATGTTAATTATATTTTACAGATATGTCTTAAACAAATTATTTATAATCACTTATTTGTTATTATTCCTTAAGATCTTATTTTATTCTGATCCTAGTTCTAACAAGTAGTTTAACATAAACAAGTAAAAACTTGAACTTGTGTGAGTTTACTGTTTATGACGCGCGTTTGAATTTGTTTAATCTTATTCACACTCGCATTTGCTCTAAACATATATAAGAAAATCTGCTGCAGTTTTTAACTTTATTCTATATTCTGCTGTTATCAGCAGAATATAGGCAACATCTTGCAATGTACCTGAATCGTCATGAGAAAAATTTAAATCATTTGAACAATTACAAAAAATTGACAGAATTAATTACATCCTTAAAAAATAAAACTTGTATTGATCATTTGCAACAAACAGTTTTAGATAATGAAAGGAAACGTTGGTATGAAGTTATAAAAAGAATAATTTTTGTAGTACAGTTTTTAGGCAAACAAAATCTGGCTCTTCGTGGTAAAGTTTATTACTTTTACGATCGCAACAATGACAATTTTTTAAAATGCATTGAGATGTTAGAAAAGTTTGATCCTTTTATATCGGAACACACTCGACGTGTAGCTAATGATCATGACTTTAAAAATATGCCCTATTTAGGAGATAAAATTAAAAATGAAATACTTACTTTATTGGCATCAAATATTAAAAATAACGAATTTATAAAGTGGTTTTTTTTTTATTATTATTGGGGAAGGGGTATAGGGGCGCTAACTAAAGTTTTGCACACAGGCGCCGGACACTACTGGCGCGCCCCTGCATTACCCTCATTAATTAGACATGTATTTTTTTAGTGGTACAATAGGGAACAATGTTTTGCCCCCCCCCCCAACCCTTTCAAAATAGTCCATATGCAATATGTAAGCAGATAAACAATAATTAGATCATTTTTAGAGTTCAAGTTTAATTTATCTGGTACTCGATGACTGAATTATCAGCATATATTCAGTCATCGAGTAAAACAACAAAAAAAAAACTTTGTTGAAGGATTATTTCTTTCTGTGACCAGCGCCAGTCTAGTTTATTGGATGGATTTTAACGAAATTTGACACATGTCACAAATCCGTTCGTGAACGCAAGTTTTACGTGTGTTCACGATAACTAGTTTAAAGCTAATTAAGTTGTCAACTTTTATGCCTCATATGATAGACTTTGTGTTTCTTGGGGGGGGGGGGGGGGCTCGATGAGTCTTGATAGACTTTGTGTTTCTTAGGAAGGACCTCCCACGATGAGTCTTTTGACTCCATGGAGGCCTGAATAATAATAATAGTTTGCCTTTAATTAATAATGTAGTGAATAGGAACAATGAAAGTACATTTTTTTTTTCAATAGAAATAACACGATCAACTGAAGTTTTCATCTTCAGAATAAATGCCATTGGTTAGCTACTGAGGGGCAATTTGATTGCCACTGAGTAGCTAACTAAATCCAGTTTTCATCGATACGTTTATTTTTGTAATTCTTGTTTACTGAAAAACAGTAGATAGGAGACATTGTGAATAGGGGTCAGTTATGAATTCCCTTAATTACTGAAAGTCAAAGGAGCGCACGCGCACACACACACAAACAGAGTGGCCACTTAATTAGGAACAGCATTTAACAAGTGGGACCCTAAATTCGCTTTAAGAACTGCCTGCATTTTCTGTAGCATTGATTACTAAGTGTAAAACGTTCTTCTGGGATGTTTGTTCATTATGTCACAATAGCATCGCCCAATTGTTGCAGAATGGATGGCACGTTGCTGCTGCGAACTGCTTATTCCACCTCATCCTAGAGATGCTCTATTGGGTTGAGGTTGAGAGCTGGTCGCTGAAGTAAAGGAAATTCGCTGTCATCTTTTTCAAGCCACTGAGTTCTCAACACTATGCGTTTTGTGAACATGGCGCATCGTATTTCTGGATGTACCCATTTGACAATGGGTACACTGCACCCATGGATGGGTGAGCATCATTAGCGACGATATTAAGATGGGCTGTGTAGCATTCAAGCGGTGTTCGTGCGCCAAGAAAACATTCCTCACACTCCTGCCACCATCTTCAGCTGTTACTATTTGGAAGGGAGGATCCATGGTCTCATGTTGTTGCCGCCATATTCTGGTTTAGACTGAAGAAGAGCACCGTTCTTCCGAACAGCTATGTTTTGAATGAATATATGAAATTTAAACTGGAGGTGCCTCGACATTAGCATGATACAGTACAAACCGGGACTCTTCAGACCCGCAAAATTTTTCCACTCGTCAACTGTCGAGTGATGATCACCTCCGTACTGAAGCTACATGTTCTTGTTCTTAGTTGACAGCATTGGGATCCATGGTAGTTGTCTACTCTTGTACTTCATCTGCGACAACGTGTAACGAACTGTGCGCTCCAAGATGATTTTCTGTAACTACTGCTCTACTGAGCTGAGATTGTGCCAGTACCTCACAAACTTGAGGTACTGGAACAATCAGTCATACCATGCTCTAGATTATATAGCAAACTGCAGTCACGTGACTCAATCTTCAGGAGCGGTCCATTTCTTAAATGGGGAGGTGTTCCTAATAAAGTGGCCACTTAGCGTATATGTTTTGCGCGGTGGCAGCCCGTACATAAGCACTGCAGCACCCCCAAGGAAAAAATGAAAAAATTAAATTTTGTTTGTGTTTATAAATAATAATGCTTACAACATTATATAAATGCAAAATAACATGTTAAGTTAAAAGTTACAGCTTATGTTTTGACATTGATTGAATAGTTAATAATTGGAATTGTTTGATTAATGCTTTAGATTATGAAACAAATGCACGGCGATCTAACGCCGATATTCGTTTGCGCTTGTCATTGCACATTACATCATTCCCACACTGCTCAAACGGCAGTGTATCTTTAGTATGCTTACGCGTTATTTCTGCGAGATATGAAACGTTTATTATTGGTGCGTGAACTATTTTTTGTAAATCTTATTTTATTTTGTTAAAATAACATAATTTATTTATTATAGATACAAGGCTGAATTATGATGAGTGTCACTGTTTAAAATATGAAAGGAATTATATTTTTTCAATTATCGTTAAACGAAACAAATGTACTGCGATCTAAGCCGATATTCGTTTGCGTTTGTTGCTATTGATACGAAACTTTTATTATTGGTGTTTGTTCGTGGTGAGGATGAAATATTTTTAATAAAGCAATTTTTAATATGTAAATTTATTTATTAATAAATTTGTTACTGATTAGGAAAAAAAAAGTTTTTTTTTTTTTTTTTTTGTATATGCAGCACCCCCACTTAAAATTTTCACCAGCCGCCACTGGTTTTGCGTAACATTTCTATAAAACGATTTGGTTTGCAAGACCCGGGTCTTTCAAACCAAAGGGAATCGAAAAATCCATATGACTTTTCAAAAGAATGAGTGAGCCGGTTTCATATGGAGGGGCATTTCTTCTTGGAAAGTGGGGATTTTTCATTGTGCAAGACAGACCTGCAAGGGAATACACGCAACCGACAAGATTGTGTGGACTGAATTAACCACCCTATCATCGCATTAATTAGGTTTCTACAAAGCTAAATTGCTTGGTCGTCACAGCCTATTGAGTCTAATACGTTAAGGAGAAGGTGAACTTAAAACTAACCAACAAATGTTGCCAGAAAGTAAAAATGCTGTTGCCAATCTGGACCACAACCATTAGTTTACCAAATGATTGACTTTGACGTTGCTTCATGATCATGCCAGCTATTCAGACGATTAAACGAGTCTTAGGCAACGATATGCATCTACACACCGGTTAAATGTCAACACAGGTGCACCTTGAGTACACTCTAGAATTTTTAAATAAAGGAAGCGCGTGTGGGAACTGTTTCTTTTAACTATAGAATAACACATAATGCCACAGTAAATAACTTTTTTATTATGAAAATATTTGTCTAATGTATCATAAGACATCATCAGTACAATAACGAACAACAATAGGAACTGAATTCAGAAAACAGTAGTACGCATGCTTAAATTGGAATCCCTCTGTTTGTTTTTGTTTTCCTCTCATCTTTTTGTATTCAGTTATCAGAACTAAAGTTAACAGTGATCGTTTGTACTTCTAACATATCCAGTGTTATTAAATAAATAAATAAACATTTCCTTCATCTGTTATGAGAGTGACTAACTCATCTTCTTTTGTAACACTCGTATATAATGGTTTCTCGCATACAGAGGCGGATTTGAATCCAAGTCTCTCCAACCGAAGAACATAGGTCACGTCTTTCTCTGGAATGTTTACCACACATGATAGCTTTCTTCATTTCCGTTTCTCGTTAATGTATCAACGAAACTTGGGCAATACAACCTTAAAAAAAAAAAAAATCTTGTCGTACTGCGAGTTGTATCCTTTACATTAATAAATAAATTACTTTTTTTTTTCATTATTGACTCAATGTAACTGGACAATTAATAAAAAATAAAAGGCTGTGTCAACATCTGTACTGTAAGCAATAAAAGCCATTCCCACGCATGTGAGTAATATTTCAGGAATTCAACCGGAAGTCTGGTAGCACCTTATACATAGCTTAGTCTTACCTAATACTGAGAAATATGCTCCGTATAATGATTCATTTAATTGCTCATAATAAGTGGGTGAAAGTCATGACAGTGAAGTATCTTAATACATTAAGCAGCAACTAATAATGATTATAGAATGACACGTATTTTTTTTTTTTTTCCCTCGAATAAGTGGAAACGCCATAGGCAGTTTATATAATGAATAAGTAAAATAATAACAAACGTAAACCAACGAGAACATGGTACTTCTAGCCATGTCGGTATCATGAGTGGTGGGGTAGAAGGTAGATAAAACATGAAATCCCGCTGTGCAACAAAGTACTTTTTTTCTATCTGTCCTTTTTTTTTTTTTTTTTTAAAGAAAAGGTCTGTCTTCATAATTAATAAGCAGGTGTGTCACTTTATGATAAAATACACACAGGCATATATGCTGCAGTAAAATAGAACCTACATGCTTGCTTGTAAGTATGAAGGCAGAAAACTCCACCGCCTCAGATTGGAACTTTTCCTAAAGCATAATAATAAAAAAATTTATATAAAACTGGTTATGGATATTCACACAACATTACCATGGTCTTTTTGTTATTTTAATGTGTGCTAGTCCCTCGACATCTAAAAAAAACTAAAATACTGTAATAAATAATTACAATATTGTAATTATTTTAAAAATAATATATTATAGTACAATTCCAAATATTCATCGTATCTTTATGCTCATGCATGGGAAAAATACCTTGAATCCTGTAAATATAAGTACCGTTTTTTTTTTTTTTCCCCTAAGTTTAGAAGACTTCCGTGTGCTAGTAATATTCTAGGGTAGATTTAAACAGTTTTATAGTAAATTAAAATTTTTAGTTATCTGACTATGCATTTTTAGTGTTTGTCAAAATTCGCTCCAACAAATTTTGGCCACCTGCGACGCAACTCAGCTACATTTCATCATTCACTTTGATGACCACTTTAGACATTTTCACGTATTATGATCACATATCTTTGAGGAATTTACGAGGCAGATATCCTTCAGAAATGTTAACATTTTATTAATTAAAAAAAAAAAAACATTGCGAAACCTATATAACTTTTCTGCTAGACTTTGCAACTATTGGTCTTGACGTATCACACACACACATGGATATATATCAAAATTGTAAGTGGAATTAGGCTTGCAGGAAATAAATAGTTAAACTCTTAATTGTAAGACTTTGTTCTTATCTCCGCTATGGAGATTCGTTTGCACTCAGTATATTTTTCCCGTTTTTTTTCTTGCGTATTCTCGTTTTTACCGACGTGTGGTTATTGCCAAGTGTTGGTGATCCTGCTGTGTTTTAATTCGGAGCGAACATATCTAAAATCTTTTATTTTTGTGCATGTTTTAAGATTTAATTTATTGAGTTCAGAATATAGTCAGTAAGATATCAAATGAAATTCACATTTTAGTTCTATTGTTTCTGATCGTGATTATGTACATGTTGAAACTGAGGAAATCTTATCTGATTGCAGCACTGTATAACTGGGCTGAATCACTGTTTTTATGAATTATATGGTTGTTTATTATGTACGAATGTTTATATTGTTGTGTTATATAATATATAACATTATTTTTATATTATATTGTGTGAATAATGGGTCTTCCGCGATGAATCTTGACTCCATGGAGAAACCCTTTTAATAATAATGTCTATTTTTCATTATTACCGTGAACGTTTCCTTGGCCAGATAAACAAGTTTTTAACGTCAAAATTTTTGTAATGTAAAATACACATTATTGTCCCCCCCCATTTCAATATTTGTTACTTATGCTGACAATCTTATCTTCTTTTCTTCAACTGGATTGAAATTTAAAATTTGCAAACTGCATCCGTAAATCTTTCCACAATATTCATGAATCCATTTAAAAAGTGTCATACAATTTCGTAAGACCCACAAAATAACATTAAGGTAGCTGTGTATGGGTGGATGTTAAGCCGTTTCAATAAGGAAATACCATGAGTAGGCATATTTAATCACATCTCAGTTATCCCGGTGTCTACCAGATTCCTTGCTCTTGTGAGTTATCTTATTTGGAACAAACAGGAAGATCTGCTTTTAGTCAGCTAGAAGAACCCAAATCTTATATTCAATACCTTGAGACTGAACAGTCTGGACTTGTGAAACATGCTATGAACACTACATATAGAGTTCATTGGGAAAAGACAAGTCCTTCATAAAGTCGGTTCCTCGTGGAAAGGCTTTATAAAGAAACACGTGAAACCTTACTTCACTCGCCTAACTTAAAACGATCCGATGGCCTATGTCGCAGACATACTTTTTAAATCAAGTAATCTTTCCTAACTTTATTTTATCTAACTGTGTGTATGTGTATATATAATAAATTAGGAAATTTGATGACCTTGTATTACATTAACTAGTTAGGCGGTACCTTTTGGAATTATCTGTTAATGTTTGATTATTATTACTTGTTACAGTAGGACGATAATTGTCCCTGGCTTGATTATGACAAGTTACTTTTGCTTTATTAAAAAAGGAAAGACTTAGAAAGCTGGTTGTGCCTTTTTATATAATGAACTTTTATATGTTAAAATTTTCATCATTTGTTGCTGGAAATTGTGATTGTACTTTTCACTTACCAGTTTCATGTAGCCATAAGCATAAATAAATAAACCATTAAGCATTCTTGTACTGAAGATTCTACATTAATAAATTAATATATTACGTGAGTTTCATTCTAGTATCATGATTTGTTTAAATGTTAAGCCGTATAAGGAATTTACGTTACGCTTTTAAAGTACATACAGAGATATTAAAATTAGAGCACATCTCTCCACACAAGTGTGCCCCAGATTTTAATTTCAAAATATAATAAATATACTAAAACCTGGAGCACATGTGTGCTCTACTTTTTAAGTTCTATCTAGTTCATGAAAGTTCGTATAACTGACTGAAATTGCAGTTATCAAAATAAAAAAAAGTTTTCCCTTATTAACGTAATAGATTTCATTGTTATGCAAATCCGCAATCAGTACACGCATCGATTTTCTTAAAGTAGTTTTATTTACATTAAGACTTTGTGTTATTATTTATCAACATATTCTATTAACTAATAACAAAAAAAAAAGTAAAATTTTCAAATTACGGTGATAAATCGTCATTTTGAACTGACTATCCAGAAGAGACAGTATTTTCCTTAAGTGGATGCGATATTCAAACGTTACAAAGATTTACCAACCACTTCCCAAATCATCCCCCCCCCCTATATTTGGCATATATGATAGTAACTTACGATTTGCAGCTTCTCCCCCCCCCCCCCGACATGCTTGATGTTTTGTTTAACAGTACATGTGTGCGTCTGCATTTGTTAATTAAGCTAAAACAAATAGGAATGGATATATGATGGTGAGATGGATAAGAAGGTAGTTATCAGACAGACATCAGAGAGTAGAGTATGGCGGAGCGGAGTCAAAGGTTAAAAAAAAAACAATCAATGGTGTTCCACACGACTCTGTTCTTGGTCTATTGTTTATTCTGTATATTAATGATATTGGAGACAGTTGAGTGATATTCAGTTTGCTGATGATGCTAAGTTGGGAAGAGCTATACTACATAAAGACGATGTAGCGATCCTGCAGAATGATTTGAATTGGCTGTCATTGTGGTCAAAGGATAACGTTTTTTTTTTTTGTTTTTTTTTTAATGTGGCAAAATGTAAAATTATTCACTCTGGATTGAAAACGTTTTTGTGTATTCTATTAATGGGGTTTCGTTGCTGGAAATTGATGAGGCCAGGGATGTGAGTTATGGTTGATAGGGAACTGAAGTTCCAGAGGTCATATTGCAAAACAGTTCAGATCACTTGGATGCTCAAAAATACATTGACTAGTAGGGAGAGAAGTCGTTCATCTTTATAAGATTACTACGAACACATCTGGAATATTGTACTCAGATTTGTTCACCTTGGTATCTTGGAGACATGAAGATGGTTAAGAGGATTCAGAGTCAAGTAACCAAGCTGGTTGCATGCCTGTGAAATGTTCCAGATGAGGATAGATCGAAGATTTATGGGTTAGAAAATTGGCAGATAGAAGGAAGAGAGGTGACATGATAGAAATACTCAAGCTGCTAATAGGGTTTTATAGAACTAATATATATATATATAACTAAAAGTGTAGGGGAATTTTTCTATATATGGCAGGTGGTGACAGAACAAGGGGTAATTAGAAGTTGAGTAAAGTTTCAGTTAGCAAGAATGATCTAGATTTTTTTCCTACAAGGGTAGTGAATGAGTGGAATGGATTGTTGTCAGTTCTGTCTGTGAATCAGTTTAAGGAGAGGTATGATAGGCACTGTGTTAATAATGGCTAGTTTTTTACTCCATGGTGAAATTTTGGTCGCACTGTGGGAGGTATTATAGGTATATTCTGAACGATGTTTCTAGGCCTTCCACAATGAATCTTTGGACTCCATGGAGATATACGTTAAGAATAATAATAATAATAACACCCCCTTCATGATATCTTTCATTAGACCAGTTAAACTCTCTCTCTCATTCCTCTTCTCCTTTCATCAGCATATTTCATAATAAAATTATATAAATATATCACAAACACAAAAAGTTAGAGCCCATAGAACATTACTGCCTTGTATGAGAGAGAGAGAGAAAGAAGGCACATTAATATCCTCTTTGAATAAGTACAAGTCATTATTGCTTTCTGGGAAATATTTGAAGGAGGCTGTTAGAGTGACAAGGTAGGTGAAATGAAAAAAGAGATTCACTGGGTTTACAGTTGTAACTAAAAATAAATGTTGGGCAGCTTCATGTGCTATTATAAGTTTGGAGGAAAGTAGAGGAATTGTGGATGACTGTTTTTTTGAATCACTGCCCTTGGACTGACATGAATGTTGCCCTCTGGAAAAGACCATCTTTCCCAATTCTGTCACCTTTTATTCAAAGGTGACAGAATTTTGGAGACTGGGGAATCAGAGCATTCTCTAACAGTAGCCAATCAGAGATTGCTGGTTCAAGACTATCACTAATTATACTTGAAGTCTTGTAAAAAGAGGTGGCTGATAAGCACTGCCACCTTGTGGCCCCTAATGCCAACACTTGCCTGAAATAGCGGATTTTCGGATCGATTTTCTTGAATTTACAGGATGAATGTACACACACACACATACAGACACACACCACTTCCACTGAGCTAAACAAACTCTGCTCAAATTTGTCTAATTTAAATTACAAATTTTCTTTTTTCTAGTTTAATATGAAATAAATTGCTATAATAAATTTATCCATTTTATAAGAAATATATCTTGTGATAAAGAATTGAAAATTCCAATTCCTAGAATTGATTTTAATTCCAATTTCATTTTCAAAATGAGATAAAATAAATCTTAGTTCCTAGAGAATGTAATCAGAACTCCTTTAGTCCTAATTAACTTTTGAAAATCAGTAATTATCCACAGTTGAGTTCAGAGATGTGAATGATTCAAGAGTTGGGCTTAAGAGTATGGCATACAATCACTATTTTGTATTCCTCCAACTAGTAATATTGTCTGAAACAGTTCGTAGTCGTTTTTTTTTTCTGAGTTGTGGGGATTTTAATCCCACAACTAAAATCTTGAGTTTTGAAGAGAAAAAAATGCCCTACCTGTCTACATTAAAAATTGGCTAACTCAGGAACAAGTTGAAAAGAAATTAAAAAGCACTCCTGTAATCCGAAACGGATAGAATCGAACCTGTCATTGAAATTAAGAAAACACACTGTCACAAAGAAACAATTTTTGAGTAAAAATTCGTAGCAAATACAGGCCTTTAAATGAAACAACAGTTAGATTTAGTGACTTCTGAAGATCTACCTTCACTGAACAGTCACTCCAATCTTAATGAAACATCCAAATAGGCTGAATTTGATTTTTTGAATTTGAATTTGATTTTTTCCTATATGTTGTTTCACAACGTATAGGAAAAACATCTTCCTTCATAAAAAAATAGTAAACGTTTCATAGAAAAAGTGAAAGATATACATATTGGTCCAACAGACATCTTAGCAAGTCTCAACGTTATCAGCTTGTTTACAAACGTCCCAAGACAAGAAATTTTGAATCTCCTAGAAGACCTCTTCCCTCCGGACATCTTGAATCTTTTTAAATGTTGTATAAACAATACTTTTTTCACCTATAAAGATAGAATCTGGGAACAAAAAGAAGGACTGGCCATGGGTTCATCATTATCACCGGTAATGGAAAATTTTGAAAACAATGCTCTTAAGAATTACCATAAAAAACCAAAAATATGGCTACACTATGTGGACGATATTTTCATCATATTCAGTGGAGCAACAGATGAACTTATCAATTTCAAAGATTATCTCAACAATTTGCACAACACCATAAAATTCACTTTAGAACAAGAAAAAAATAAAAACTTCCTTTTCTAGATATTCTATTAGAAGTTAATGAAGAAAGTAAACTCTCCTTCTCAGTATATAGGAAGCCGACAAACACAGGAAGATTTCTAAATGCAACCTCACACCACCATCCTTAACAAAAAATAAGCGTAATTAAAACTCTTTGAGACAGAGCATACAATATCTCCAGCATGCAAGAAAGATGTAATGAAGAACTAAAATACTTAACACAAATCCTCCAACAGAATGGATATGAAACAAAAACAATCAAGAGAATCCTCAAAATGCCTCCAGCTAACAACACAATACAACAGAATTACAAAAATGCAATGTCGCTTCCTTATATCAAAAATGTTATAGATAAGCTAGCCAAATTAATGAACAAACACAACATAAAAGTAGCCTTCATTCCTATGGAAAAAATCTCAAGATTCCTATCTTGAAAATCTCAAGATAGGAATAATTTTGAATTTGAATAAAAATTCAAAAACCACAATGTCATACATAGAAAACAACAGTTATATAAGAAAATTTAAAGAAGCTGCTAATATGCTAAAAAACCCAACCCAATGCAATAAAAATCAAGGTTTAATTCTCCAAGTGTGGTCAGCTCTAATAAAAAATCTACCTCAATCTGAGCTCGGACTGTATGAACGAGAACAAGAACACGTGACATCATCCAGTATTGTTCAATGTCAATAACATTATATATCTGCATTCTGTTATTTGAGTTTTATGAATAGCCAGACAGTTATGATTTGTATTTATTAATTCTCTTGTTTAAACTTTAAGTTATACTATTTACCGCCTGAAGATGTAAATCCTACGATTTACGAAACTTGTCGAGAACTATTATTTCAGTGTTTTACTTTAATTATGTTTGATACAAGCTTATCTCATTAAGATTTGTGCATTTATTGAAAAAACATTTTTATTAAATTAGCTTATTTCTAGAACAGTTATGCTATTTATTATTTGTAATATTATATATGTTTTCTTGATATTTTGCACATAAACCATTCATTGTCATAATTTACTTTTATTATTTTAATGAACATTTTCATATGTATTCTGTAAAAGAAATATTTTTATGTGGGGTTCCACAGCCTCAAAACATTTAAGAAACACTGGGCTAGAGGAGTTTTTCTAGGCTTTATTTACCAGCCAGTTTCCATGTCAATCAGTCTGCATCACAGACAAGTTTTTTTTCAGAAACACAGGCTTTAAATCTTGCAACTCAGAAACATTGACTACAGAGCTCATCTGTTTTTACACAATAATACTGTTGGGGATAAAAAAAATTCTGCCTACTCCTCTTTTTTGGAAATGAAGAAACATCAGAATATTTATTTTGTTTTATAAATAAAATTTAAATACTTTAAAGAACAGGATGGACTCAAGGTATGGGCAATGTCACACATACACTGTGTAAGATGAATTTTAATGACAGCACACAAAGTCTGACAATTATGAGTTTTAAAATTGGACACACACTGTGTGTGTGTGGCTATCTGTAGGCAGATTAAGAAATGTAAAGTGCTAGATATCACACACTCAATGTGAATATTAGCCCTTATACCATGGCACAGTGTCTGCAAAGCTCCCTCGAGTCCATTATAACCAGGGACCACTATATTCCTAAACTAGTTTGGAGTAAAATCCATTTGAGATCAGTTAATCTTCCCTTCTACAGGTATCAAAACAGCATGTGTTTCAAAATTTGGTATAACAAGCAGTGCCCAGTAATGGCAAATCAGCCAAAATAAGTAACTGTTGACTAACAAACAATGCAGTAGATAATTCAACTTTTATTTCAAAGGCAATATTTTTATTCTCCTGTGAAGAAAGTAGCAAAGGTAAATTTGCATTAAAGTTACTTGAGTATGATCACCAAGTCTAACATGAGACACATAACTGATAATAAGAGAATAAGGACCATCACTCATTAAACCATTGATGTTGTTTGGTACCTGACTTTTTGGAGTGAAATAAACTGTTGTGAACTAGATTAAGATCTAAATTTGGAAATGCAATAAATGAACATGAAATTCAGGAAACATTAAAAATTGAAAAATTATAATAGTAATAAACTTCAAAATAACACAAAAGCAGACTGAAAAAAAAAAAAGTACCAGTTTTCCTATAATATATTATCAGTTTACTACTGGGGATGGGCTAAGGACTGGATATCCAGAAATCATGTTTTAGAGAATAAACATGAATTTATTATTATTTATTATTATTATTATTTTTTTGAACCATTTCAGATCAATAATAAGCAAGGTGATGGTCTCGCACTGGGCTATAAAATTCATCTACCACTTTAAAAAATTCACAAACATTTTGCCTGTAGGAATCCAAACTAATAGTCATCTGTTGGCTGTGGATATGCTATCGACTTGACCAATCAAGTCCAATGGACATAACATGCCATTAGGCTTAATATGTAAAGGGAGATGGGTGGAGGGGACAATGGATTATTAGTTGAGCCATCTCTGCAATAATAACACATCATCACTTAAATGTGTAATGTCTCCTCTTTTTGAGTTTGGTAAATTTAATATTAATTTATAATATGATTTTTTACTTTTAATACATTTTTTAATTTGAATTTAGATTAACTGGAAGAAAAGATGTCAACTCTTTTAGATAAACTTCGACAACAGTGCCTTCAGAGAGGTGCAACTGGAATTTTAGGACTATCAAGGTAGGTTAAGCTAATCTTTTGTGAGCAGTCATAAGTAGTTTTTCATTTATTTACTAGGATCAACCAAAATGAAAAATTACTTATTACATTTTCAGTGAACTTTAGCTTGTACTTTTCTAATTCTACTAGATATTGTATATTGTTCAATTAATGGGTAACACAAGGTCTAAATCCCATGGAGTTGATCTATCAGTATTCAAAATATTCATATAGAATATTTCGAATACTGATAATATTTGAAATTTTACATAATCTAGAATATACAATGTTGAATGTTTATAACATGGATGTCAGATTTCAGTTAGAATGAAATCTTTTCATTATAAAGACAATGATACACCAAAATATTTTCATTTTTCTCATTTCACCATTCTATTTTATAATAATAAGCATACAAATAATCTTCTTCACACTCTACCCGTCTACTGAATGGGGTGCTGATCAATCTTCATTGCTTCATCATTATTGTATGCTTATACATTCAAAGCCAGATTATTATGAATCTCAAATCTGTGGTTTGGCAAGGTAGATTTAACCTGCGATGGTTGGATGCCATCCATCATTGGGGTATATGGATAGGTACTTTATATGGATAGGCCTTTCATACATCGCCCACTCAAAGCCTTTATGTTAAAGTCAGTGAACCAGCTTTGTCACTTAGAAGGAAACAGTTGTCTCTTAACTATGTCTCTTAAAAATAAAGTCTCTCCGAGAGCATCCTACATGGACTACTCTTTTCTCTACATTTGGAGGCCCAATATCGCACACATCAGACTGCCATACACCCTTCTGGTATGTGTCATAAAGAGATTATGGAAGCTATTGGAATGAATGCCGACAACAACTGGACCAAACATAACAGCATTCCTCCATGGTAGGGTTGCACTCCATCCTGCAACCTCTGACATCAACTACAAAAGTCTCATATACCATTATCTCTCTACTTTCAATTGTTTAATATACACACAGAGCAACCAACTCTGATTTCCTGCCTATCTATATTGATGGTTCAAGATCAAGGATCTCTGTTGGCTGTACTTCCTGATTTTACTATATCCAACCAGATCTCTCAATTCTAGTAATTACACAACAGTATTACATGCCATTCAGCTTGCATTTGCACATATAAAAGAAAACCATTACGAAAAGTGTGTAATTTATACAGATTCTGAGTTCCTTACAGGTTATCTCCTCTTCTATGTATAATTCACATACAGTACTTTGTGAGGTGTTACAACTGTTGTACAAAATGAAGACCCATAATTTTAATGTTCAGTTGTGGATTCTAAACCATAGTGGAATTAAGGGATATAAGACTGCTGATGCAGCTGCTAGACCAGCTCATACATTTTCCATGTACTGTTTGATAGTTCCCTATACACACTACAGACATTTTATAAGATGAAAGCTAATTGTCCATTGGCAGTCATCATGGCAGAAGCACTGACAAACAATCTGCATGCTATTAAGCCTGAAATTAAGGATTGGTAGTCTAGTCAATGCAGAAACAGATGAGAAGATGTTCTCACTAGGCTCTGCATAGGTCACACTCCTCTTATTTACTCAGGGCTGATGACCCACCTACATGTGAAACATTCAACACACATCTTACCATTTGTCATATTCTAGTAGTGTCAACACTTCACATGAGAGGGGAATAAAATTTTTACTTATCTGGCCAAGCCGCCCACACTTCTACAGATGTTATCAGACTCAGACAAATTGCAAGACAATTTTAACTTTTTACAAAGAATTAATTTATACAAACACATTTGATTATAAATTCTATTTATATGTAGATACTGCCATTGCTTAACTTAACTTTTTGTACATACATATTATTTACTAAGTTATCCCTTTGACTATTTATTAATACTCTGTATACTACTGTAACTTTTCTATGGCACAGCATGACCTTTGCTGTCCTTCTGCCAATAAACCTTAAATTGATTAAACTTTGAATAACACATTCCATCAATCTGTCCTCATACAAAATTCTATGCCATATATTAACTTGGTAACCTGCTGCTAAATCTTTTACTAGTCTTCCCATTTCCACAGAATCTAGGTGAGCATATCTGAGCACACTAATCCAGATGTAGTTTTATTCAATAAAGATAAGATGACTTGATATCAAACCTTGATGGTTTGATAAGATGACCTGACCATCATGGTAATATGGTTCCTAAACATTAACTGTCTTCCATAATCTCTTAGTCTCTAGTTTCATCAACTACTTGCAGTAAATTTCCATTAATATAATACTCAGCCTGCCCTGCAATGCTCTCAGTCCAAAATGCATAACTTTGCATTCAGCAATATTGAACTGAATTTCATTAACATCTGTTCAAATCAGCCTATAGAAATTCTGTATTAGATATGTCCTTATCACCCTCTCAACTTTGCATCATCAGCAAATACAGAAACATGTAGGAAATGTTTTCTGTTCCTACATGTCTTTGTATTTTAGTAATATTATGGTTCATGTTAGCCTTCTATTGTCATTTTTGTTCATCCTAATCCTAACTCGGAAGAAGCCACATATATATGTGGCAAAACTAGTCAGCTTCGTTTATTTGTTTTAATAAGGCCAAATAAACCCAATATATTCCTTCTTAGAAAATAATATTTAATTATTTGTTGATGATGCAAAGAGACATCATCATCATCCCAGGTATGAATAATATACCACTTTAGGATTAGAATGAACAGCAGTAGTCCAAGCACAGAACCCTCTGGCACACTACTACTCACCCTTCCTCTCATAGACTTTGTACTTCCATACATCACCTTCTGTCAGCCACTCTCCTATGCATGTTATCATGAGTTTATTTTACATGCTCATACCTGTGACTTTGTATATAACAACCTCCCACATGGAATTCAGACAAATGCCTTGACAAAATCCAGAGTTATTGCAGTATACCATTTCCCTTATCTAACTCTGCTATCATTCTTATAAAAATAAATAGCTCAAGCAAGACTTACTTGGCTTTAATAAACCATGCTAGCCTCCATAAAAAAAAGATTCAAAGTACAATCTATCCACCTCTTGATGTGAATCCTATCCAGCCTCTCCAATATCTTAATGACCACACCAGGGATACTGACTGGTCTAACTGGCAACATTAGTTCTAACTCTACCCTTGTATAATCAAATAATTTTGTCCTACTTCCACTCATTAGGTACTTTGTTCATATTGATACTCAAGTTAAATAACTAGGTTAGTGATGCTGCTACTGCCCTTGCACATTTCTTTGGCATCTATGCTGATTATTCCCATTTAATTGCACTGTCATGTTTTCTTTGCATCAAGCTCCTGCAATATCATTTTTAATACATGTAACTCATTTATTTCTATCCTTTAGCCAGGATTTGAACTTTGTCCCCAAAACAAGAATCATATTCATAGACCAATGAGCCACTTATGACATTCAAGTGGTCTTGGAGTACAATTTTTGGCAATTTGCAAAAATTTAATTAGATAAGGCACTGATTTCTAAAAGTTGTTTAAACAACACATCAAATTGTTTCTGGTGCCAGAAAGTTGGCAATGGGTAAACATTCAAGTTGTGTATGTATTAATATTTGATTGTAGTAAATTATAAATGCTATTCAACATACAACAAAATGAATTTTATATAGTTTGCATTTTACTCATTTGTATTTTTAACAGAACTTTCCGTTTGATGGATGACAATGTTGATCGAAAACTTGATATGGAAGAATTTCAGCAAGGTCTGAATAATTATGGAATTGATTTTACCAGTAATGATACCCAAGAATTATTCAAGGAATTAGATAAGGATGGAAATGGTACAATCATATTTGAAGAATTTCTTCGTGCTATAAGGGTAATTAATGCTTTTTTTATCATTTAAATACTATTTAATATATTGTTAATTTGACTTGATATACAATAAGGGTTATGAATATAAAATTTAGATGTGTTTTTTATTTATATATTTGAATTTGTGAATTATTCCTGAAAATGTGAGCTTCATTTCAAATAATACAATTTCTTATAGGAAAAATGATATAAATGGAGATTTACATTTCTGGACAACCCTAGAATGGCCTTTCATATAATAAAATGTGAGACAAAAAAAAAAAAAAGAAAGTGAATATGAAGTAAACACTTATTAAAATACTGCAGCAGCAGCAGCTATTCAACACTCCTAAACAGTTCACCCCCCAAATTAGAGAACTAATTTTTCTTCCTCTTAATTCATTCCTTCTGCCATCTTTTGGAACAGTTTTCTTCTCTCTTATTTATTTCTTAAAGAGTATGCCTACAAGTCATGAAAAATTATTTGGATGAACATGATATCCCATCAGATGATTGATAATAAAGGGAAAACATTTATTCTTTGCATGCATGCCTCAGAATTGTTTCTTTTGGGAATGCATGAGCTTGCTTTCACTGAACAAGTTGGTGTAGCTTCACCTCATACTATTTCTCAAAGAACTCCACAGTAGTGTCTATTATGGAAATCCTGTTACAACAGGATTATACATAATGCTCGACTTTTGACCAGGGCATGCCATTATTTAATAGCCTAACAGCAATTATATACAGCTTGTTACTATATAGATACTTTGGAGTCTAACATTCATAGTCAAAAATCAAGTATAAGAAACACTGTGAACTAATTTTGCCATCAAAAGTGGTTCTGAATTTAGTAATAATGCAAAACTACAATGGCTAAAGGAAGCATTCAGTAAATATATATTGATGATTAAAAAAAAAAATAAATAAATAAAATAAAAAGTTTGCAAAACTTAATGGCAGTAATTATTAAAGTTTTCTAAATGACTGACTGATACATTTTGTTATTAAATCCTTAAAAGTAAAGTACAATATAAAGTTTTGGCATCAATCTCCCAGAATACATTCTTTTAATGTATGCCTCAGTGCCAGTTGTCACCATATGCATTGCCAGTATGAATCATTGCCTGGTTGGATAAGTGGTTAGCAGATCCACTCTCCAATCAACAGATCTTGGCTTCCAATCTTGCTCTGAGCATAGATGTTTGTAACTGTCTTTAGATGGGAAATGAATTTCATCACCAGGTGGGAGACCACTATCTGCTTATTGGAGGCCCAAAATGGCTTGATAAAGTTCCATATTTGGCCTCTAGAGCAGGGTTCCCAGACTATGTAAAAAAATAAAATACAAAAAATATATAAATTGATAAGAATAGGAAAGAAAAAAAAAACTTAGCCCATACATGCTACAAATGTACCATATGTTTACAAACCTTTCATGGATGGGAACCACATAAAAAAAAAGTTCCAAGGCAATAGGCCTACAAAACAAAAAAGAGGACATTATAGGCCAGTGGTCTCAAACTGGCGACCTGCAG
Source organism: Typopeltis vanoorti (assembly GCF_054136105.1). NCBI lineage: Eukaryota > Metazoa > Arthropoda > Arachnida > Uropygi > Thelyphonidae > Typopeltis > Typopeltis vanoorti. Next base: position 135,997,163 of record NC_143551.1, on the reverse strand, counting down.
GTCGCATCCAGCCCCCAAAGCAATTTTACATGGCCCGCGAATACATTTCAATTATGTATTTGTTGTAAATACGGTGCTTATAGTTTTAGAGACAGAGAGATATGGACTGAGCTTATGTGCACATAAGCTCAGTCCATATCTACAATTTACAATCAGTAAATTTAGTTTGCCAGCCGACAGTTGGTGGCCCTTCAGTATTCTGGTGTTTCTGATGTACAGTTGCGCAGTTCATATTGCAATATAGATGGAGACAAATTAACGTATGGCTTATAAAACCTGTTTATTTGTGCTTGTTGTTAGATCTACGTTATATCAATACCTATCGTTTAGAATTGTGCATAACTTTTGAGTGTTGCTTTCATACGAAAATTCATCTTGTTGAATTAAAGTTGTAAATAAAATTATAATAGTGATTTTAATTAAGAGATTAAACTGCAAGCCATGTCTTTAACAAGGAAAGTGGACGAAGAAGGACGTGTTTTTCAAGATAAATGGGAAATTATGTACTTTTGTGGTGTTGTGTGCAATAAAATTGTATGTTTTATTTGTAATAAGGGAATATCAGTTCCAAAAGAAAACAATTTACGTTGCCATTACGAAATGAATCATGACGAAAAATTTGAAATGTTGGAAGGCAAATTGAGAGAAGAAAATTTAGTTTCTGAAATCTGGCTTACGATGACAACAAAATTTTTTTTTACTGAAGCAAATAAATCCAGTGAAGCAACAGTTCATGCAAGTTTTGCTCTCGCACACATCACTGCAAAATGATCAAAACCATTTACTGATGGCGAATTCTTTAAAGATTGTTTGATTAAGTCTGCTGAACTTCTTTGTCCTGACAAACAACAATTATTTAAAAATATTAGTTTGTCAGCCATCACGGTAGCGGAACGTATCAACGAAATCGCTAGTGATTTACGATGTCAGTTAAAAGATTATTCATCAACTGCTTGTATAGATTTTGCAGCATTCTCAATAGCAGTTGATGAGAGTACTGACATCGCAGATATAGCACAACTTGCCGTTTTTGTATGAGGTTACCGATGAATTTGAAGTAATTGAGGAATTATTGGAAATAATTCCTATGAAAGGAAAAACTGGTGCACAGGATATTTTTTCTGAAATAAAAACTTAATAGATAAATATAAATTAAGTTGGGATAAAATGGTTGGATTTGCAAGTGATGGTGCAGCTGCTATGGTTGGTAAAAAAAAAAAAATGGAGTAGCAGTAAAATTAAGAAATATAGTGAAAGAAGAAAAATTTCAGAATAAATTTTGCACTATACATTGCATTATTCATCAAGAAGCACTTTGTGCCAAAAGTTTGCAGATGGATAATGTTATGGAAACAGTAAACTTTATCCGTGGACGAGCTTTGAAACATCGAGAATTTGTTGCATTGTTTGAAGAAATTGAAAGTGAGTACGGAGAAATGATTTTTTTATAACGAGGTGAGGTGGTTAAGTCGAGGAGCTGTATTAAAACAGTTTTTTGATTAAATGAAATCAAAATTTTCATGACAAAAAAATAAAACCATCGACGAGCTACATAATGATACATGGATAACAGATTTAGTATTTCTTGTTGACTTAACCGGCCATTTAAATATTCTCAATAAAGAGCTGCAAAGAAAGAGTAAACTTATCACTGACATGTATGCTTGTATTAAAGCTTTTAAAGTTAAATTGCAATTATGGGAAACACAACCGGAATCAAAAAATTTCGTACATTTCCTACATCTTAAATCCTGCCCTATTATTTCAAATGAAAAATCTCAAGAATATGCAAGAAAAATAGCATTATTACGACAAGAATTTGAAGAAAGATTTAAAGATTTTAATGATTTTGAGTCTGATTTTACATTATTTCCATTACCATTAAAAACAAACGTGAATAATGCACCAGAAAATCTACAAATGGAGCTAATTAATTTACAGTGTGATATAAATCTTATTTGCAGATACAGATTCGATTAACTTTTATTTGTACTTGTCAAAAGATAAATACCCTCAGTTAAGAATTTTTGCAATAAGTATAATCGCTTTGTTTGGGAGTACATTTATATGTGAACAGTTTTTTCGCAGTTGAAAATTAATAAGTCGAAGAAAAGAACCTGATTGACCGATGAGCATCTACAATCCGTGATGAAGATAGTTTCTAGTAATTTTTCTCCAAGGCTACAAACTTTATCAGAATCGAAACGCTATTAAGTTTCAAGTTGCAGTAACAAATAAAGAAGTTTATAATTATTTACATAAAAACATATGTATTTTTTCTGTATGTCGAAGAGAAATTTAATAAATAAAAGAAAGAGAATAGGTTGTCATTATTTATTCTCAAGTTATAAAGATTATAAAAGGGTTTCAAATTATAAAGGTTATAAAGGGATGGTATCTATACATTAGGGGTAAGTACAGTTCAGTATGTATGTATGTATGTATGTATGTGTATATATATATATATATATATATATATATATTCACTCTCATTTTGTTAAAAAAAAAATTCCATTTGTGCATTTGGCCCGTATGCAATTTGAGTTTGAGACCTTGTTGATTCTAGTTGCCAAAACTAAAAGTTTTCTGTCTTTGTTTCAGCTGATTTTGGAATTAGTAAATATTTGATATAGCAAGCAGATGTAAAATTGACTGTGTTGTACACATAAGTTCACACAATGAATGCTAGTTAGGATTAAGAATGTCATCTCTCATATCTAGGATGCCAGAAATTCATTTAATCTTGGTGATGTTAGAGACCAGTTACCTACCTATTTTTAAAACGGACTAAAAGAGTACAGCCTAATTCCTTTAAGAGGGGAGGGGATCAGAGGATTTATGGTGCAAAATGAAATCTAATTAGGAAAATCTGGAATCTTTAAGGGGAGGGGGGGGGGAATGTTTGCTGATAATGCAAAACTGGGGAAAGTAATATCCTGTGATGATTTAAACAAATGGGCATTATGGGAAAGGATAATGATTGTCAATTTAATGTTGCAGAATATAAGACCAAACATGGAACTTTATCAATATTCCATTAAACAGACACACACTACTGAAGTACTTATTACTTGCAGTTGACTGTCTCCTTTTATCTTGATATTAAGATAAAAGGATAAATATGTGTATATTAAGAGTTCAAACTCTTAATATACACATATTATATGCAAAATAACATGTAAAAAAGTTTGCATGCAAAAAGATGAGGTGAATATGGTAACAATGTTTGCATTTTCTGAAAACGCTGGACACATTTTCACACTTTAAAGGCTAATTCCTGATGATGTATTTTTCAATATGAATTTGCAGAAGATGCGTAAGATAACAAAAACAACACAATACACATAGACCACTTCTAGAAGGAAAATTGATCTGTTCAGATGTGCACTTTATAAGCCGATTTTTCAAAATAAAATGAACCTCTTATACAAAGAGGAATCCACCTGCTGGTCTAATTAGCTGAATGGAGAATATCTCTGTTCTTCATCCAAACAAGTTGCAGGTCCTGCTGTGGACGTGGATGTTCATGAATGTTTTTAAGTAGTAGTTGAATTTCACTGTGTATAACACCTGATTAGAATCTTGAAACAGCTTGAATAAAGTTCCATGTTTGGTCTCTAGAGCACGGTTTTTGGGCTTTCTAACCCTTAGCCCGCCGGTACTTATACACTATGACAACCTTCCATAGGTGAAATTCAGTTTACCAAAAAAGATGTCCTTTCATGTCATAAAATGTTCCCCTGAAAATTATTAATTTTATTACTAATTTCATTACTGAAATTTAAGGTATAATCATCATGAACTTTAGCATTTAATTGAACAATTTCAGCCTCCAATGTCTAAAGAACGTTTAGATATCATAGAAGAAGCATTCAAAAAAATGGATCAAACAGGAGACAATGTCATTACAGTGGATGATCTACGAGGGGTCTATAATGCACAATGGCATCCCAAGTTCATTAACTGCGAGATGACAGAAGAGGAAGTATTTTTGAAATTTATTGAGAATTTTGAAAACCCCAATAATCCTGATGGAAAGGTATGGCTTTAGAAGGATTTTAAATTAGTTTACTTGAATGTTCTATAAAGCATAATACATGAACAGTATGTTAGTCTCCCTTTCCTTTTTAAATGAACCAGTATAAATGTGATTTATGCAAGAAAAAGATATGTAAAAGAATACTCCTCATATGTAATGATTATTTTATATACTATGTGCATGTTATTTAATAGTAATGAATTTAAAGGTAAAATAGAATAATTTTGAATATTATATTAAATATAATATTATTAAATATTATATTTAATGTGTTTTCTCACTTAAGCCAAAAAAAAAAAAAACATGGATAAAAAATAACCAAATAATATCAGATTTTTGCTTAAGATGGGAGAAAATCAACAAATGAAATGTAACACAGATCTTTAAAACAGTTACCAAACTAAGCCGCTTCTTGAAAAGATAGTTGTGATGGTTTCTTTCATTTAATTATAGTCTCATAAGGACAACAATGTCTCCTATGTCATTAGAAATTATTAACAAATGAAATAGTAGTAGTTGTTTAGAATTATGGCTGAAACTACCAAGGTTATGAGCTCACTCCATTATGTCTATTAATAGCATGCATTTTATTTTTAGGAATTAAAAACTTCAGCAGGGGGAAAAGCCTTTCATCCTTGGCTGTCTAACTCACCTTTAGTTGAAAAAGCCTTTATAATGATTCTTCATACCAAAGGGCATTGTGAAAACTGTTTTTTGGTTGTTGAGTCTATTTAGCTATGTATGCTCAACAAACCAAAATAAAATTAAGGGGATAAAAATCCCTTACTACTTTACAGCCAGTATGTGAAACTCTAAGATTGAAAACTACGATCTATGAGTTTCATGCCGAAAAACTATCGGCGAATCCAAGCGTAATTCGCCGATAGTTCTTCAGCATGAAACTCATAGATCGTAGTTTTCGATCTTAGAGTTTCGCATACTGGCTGTAAAGTAGTAAGGGATTTTTATCCCCTTAATTTAACTAACTTTGCCAGGAAATATAGCCGTTTGGCTTTTCATCTTGATTATAAAACAAAATAAACTTAGCACATTTTATGCAATATTTGGGAGAACAAAGTGTTGCTAGCTGAAAAGAATTCTCCATCGAAAGATCATGCTGGAAAAAAAAAAAAAAAAAGAAGACTAGGATGTAAAAGCCAAAGATTAAATGCACACTGATCACATTTTGAAAAATGTTTATATTAATTCATTAGGAATCACAGTGTTTATAAAGATATATTAGTACATGTTTAGAAAAGTAAGGAAGAAAATATTATCATAAGAAGTCATCGTTTCAAAGAGCCTCTTTTACACAGAGGTATGGCAGCATCTCAACCCCTCCCTCACCCCACCAATTTTATCTGGACTTGGGACCAGCATAGCTGATGAATCAGGCTATGGCAGGGTCTTTACTATTCCTGACTGTAATCCGTGTGTGATCATGGGGCCGTTTGCTTGTTCTTGGGAACAAAAAACCAGTTTCTGTGTGAAAGGCAAAAAAAACCTCTACCTCTGTATGGCAATTTGGGATTTACCCGAACAAACTGTATTCTTATTGGTTAAACCAAAATTTAAAAAAAATGATGGTACAACATGACAAAATTTCATGCCAGCTGGGACGTTGCCCGGTTAAACAAGGCCCCTGTTGTTTTTGCCCGGGAACCAGAGCGAACAGCAAAAAGTCAGCTACTGGAACAAATCTGAAAAAACACCCCACCTCAACATCACCAGAGTTAAAGATCGGTACTATCAACATAAGAAGCCTGAATGGCAAAGAAATGGAGTTAGCTGAGGAATTAGATCGATATAATAGGAGTGACTGAAACAAAAAAGACAAAAACTGGCAAGATCTTTCTGAGCAATAAATACAAAATGTTATATTCAGGCAATGACAATCAAGGAAAAGAAGGCGTAGCCATAGTATACAACACAAAATAAGAGGCTAATTTTCTTGAATGGCAGTCAGTCTCAAGTAAAGTAATGTGGGCAAATATGAGAATGGGGAACTGGACAATGATACTTATTTGTGCCTATGGTCCCACAGAAGGTTCTACTAAGATAGAAGTGGAGGAATTTTTGAGGCTTTAGAAAAAGCAGCTGACACAATGAAAAAAGGAAAAGTTGGTCTTTGTTGGAGATCTAAATAGCAGAGTAGGAAATGATTGTCAGACATACAAAAATATATTGGGAAAATTTGGAGAAAAGAGCAAAGTTAATAATTATGACAAATATTTGTTGGATTTCTGCTCAGGACATGGACTGGTTATTACTAACACCATGTTCCAACATAAAAATGTGCACAAATTCACATGGAGAGAAGAGGCAAGGAATAAGAAAAGTCTCATTGACTGTGTTACTGTTGATAGTGATGTTTTCTCCCTTGTGCAGGACACCAGAAATTGGAAGTGATCACTATTTAGTCTTGAGCAGGATAAAATTGAATTTCATATTGAAAAGAATAACACGTGAGAAAGTTTTAAAGTGAATAAAAGTTGAGCAGCTCTCAGATGTGAACTGTAGACTAAAATACACAAAGCTTATTGAAGAAAAAATGAAAGAGTTTGAGAACAGGAACCAAACTTCAGAGATTCAGTGGCAAGTCTTCAAGAAAACCTTGATTGATTCAGCCAGAGAGGCATGTGGTGAGGTTGTCTGCAAGCATAGAAAAATCAGAACTCCATGGTGGATACAGGAAGTTAAAGAGGCAGTGAAGGAAAAGAAGAAAGGATATCAAAAGTTCCTGGTAAGTCAGCTTGTGCTCTTAGAGAATACAGAGACGAATGTAAGAAAGCTAAACACTGTGTAAAACTAGCTAAACAAAAGTTATGGAAGGACTTTGGCAAGAACATAGAAAATAAATATCAAGAGGGTGGCAAAATATTTTGGAGGTTATTGAAGAAGCTTAGAAATGGAGGAAAGAGTACTGTAAAAGGAGTTAGAGATATAAAGGTGACATGAAACAGGAGAAAAAGATATCCCTGAAGTATGGAGTAATTACTTCGAAAAATTGCTAAATGAAACATGCAGTGATAGCACAGTGATAAAAAACACTCAACAGGCATACAGTCAGTAATACATATCCATACTTGAAGTAGAAAAAGCTATCAAAGGCTTGAAATGTGGAAAGGCAGCAGGAGTAGATGACATTCGACCAGAAATGCTGAAGTATGGTGGTAGTCTTACAGTGGCTGCACTGCATAGTTCAGAAAGCCTGGACAGAGGGATGAATTCCCGATGATTGGATTAGAGCTCTAATTGTACCCATATCTAAAAAGGGAAATAAAACTGAATGTGAGAATTACAGAGGTATTTCCCTACTGAATGTTCCTGACAAGATATATGCAAGTATACTTGAGAAACGGTTGAGAAGAATTGTAGAAGAAAAGCTTGGTGAAGAACAAGCTGGATTCTGGCCAAATAGAGGCTGTCAGGATCAGATCTTCACTTTACGACAAATAGTGGAGAAATAATGGGAATATAACAAGATCTGTATTTGAGTTTTGTAGATCTGGAAAATTCATATAAGGTGCCAAGAGAGAGAAGCTATTCAATACTCTACAGTTATATGGTGTCAATGGAGCATTATATCAAGCAATACTTAGTCTTTATTTGAGTTGTAAGTTAGTAGTTACAATTGAAGGAAGTGTGAGACAAGGATGTACATTATCCCCTCTGTTATTCATTATCTATATGGATCACATTATGAGGAAAGTGGTATTAAACATGATATCAAAATTCGAGATATTAATGTCAGCTCTTTTCTTTATGCAGATGATGTTATACTTCTGAATAAATTCGCTACAAGTTTGCAAGATTCCCTGACTAAATTGAATAACTGTTGTAATAGATATGGTATGAAGTTCAGCAATAAAAAGACAAAGCAATGAAAATAGGTAGAATCGTTGAAAATGTCAACTGTGTTTTGAATGGATTACCTGTGGAACAAGTAAAACATTTCAGCTACTTAGGCACGATTTTTAGTGAAGATGGTAAATTAAATATGGAAATAGACAACAGAATCAACAAAGCTGGTATGGTAGGAAATCAACTGAATAAATTCATATCGAATAAGAGAGAAATTAGTCAGAACACTAAATTAGTTGTATACAAGACAGTGTTCAAACCAGTTTTAACTTATGGATCTGAGAGCTGGGTCAGATCAAAGACTAGAGACAGATATGAGAGTCCTGAGAAAGATTAGAGGCTGAATATTGATGTGACGGCATCAATGGCAATATCATATTAAAAATGAGGATATTAGGAAAGAACTTGACATTGTCAGCATCCAGGAATGCATTAGCAGAGCTCATCTCAGGTGGTATGGTCATTTAAACAGAATGGATGAGGAAAGATTGGCAAAACAAGTGTTCTCTGCCAGGTTGGCAGGGAAACGACCCAGAGGAAGACCAAGATATAGGTTCTTCCTCTGATTGGGTGCAAAGTGCCTTAGAACAGAAATATAATATCTGATAATATTGGAGTCTTGACAAGTAACAGACTGATCTGGTGGAAAATTGTAGATAGGAAGTTATTAAGAATTGTAGATTTCTTATTGAAAAACGAGTTATTTGCATTTTGGTAGTTTACATTAATGTCATTATGAGATGGGCAGACTGTTTTCTCACTCATATCATGTATTTATCATTTCCCACCCCAATTTTTCCATATTATGCCTTGTTAGGTGAATTTAACAAAATATGTAATCATCTATTAGAGTAATTCATTTTGTCCAGCTATGCAAGTTCTTTTTGGCTCTCAAGTACTAAAATTCAGTATTTGAGTCATCTCAACTTTTATTTCTACTAGGCCAATGAAAATGAGGAATCATGTGGCTCATTCCACTTGGCATTCTTATAATGCCAGTCGAGATGGGGATATTGATATAAATGGCTGTGTGAATGTTGCTCTATGGAAAAGAAATGGATACTAGATAGAGTTTGAATTGCGACCACTTAGAAGAATCACTAGTGAGAAAGAAATAATGTTTGAAGAGTGATTATGATTTATCTGGTATTCTGAGAGGTATGTGAAAAGGTATGAGATCGCTAGTGACACTGAATGCCTTGCCATCTATATGTGTTGGATCAGTGCAATTGGAAAAAGAGGGAAAAAAGATCTAAATAGGAAACTCTCTAACATGCATATCAGAGTAAATTCCACCTTTGAGACCAAAACAGTCCAAGTGTGTAAGAGATGGATAATATTATGAGAAGCAGAAATTTGAGTTTTTCAGGAAAAGAATATATGGTTTTACAGACTAGAGATGAATATGATCATGGAGATTGGAATTTAAGAGGGTCTGTGATCTAAATTACTAGAGTGGCTGTTAAAATGTGTTAAAAAAAATTGTAATGATAGTCTTAAATGTTAGTCGTTATTCCTAATAGTGCTTCACAGTGTAAACTATATCAGAGGAACAATAAATAAGTTACTAAATTAATAAATTCTTTGTTGTTCCTCTGTTATATGAAGTACTATTATGAAGTGTTAGAAATATTTTTTAACATATCCATATAACATGGCTAAAGGTGAATGCATTACCAATTTACTGGAACCATATAGTGGGTATATGAGAGAAGTTTTTTAAAAAACTCATTTTTAAAAAAAAATTTTTTTTTAAGCATTTCAATAAATTGATGAGGAGGGAGAAATTGGGGGTTGGCACAGTAATGCCCTCAATTTTTTTTATCTTGCCAAGTAAAACAACTAGGATGCATGAATAAAGCAAATAAGTTGTGGGGGGGGGGAAGAGAATCCAAATTAGTTTTGGGGGGGGATTCTTTTAGGAATTGAGAGAATAAGAAGACTGCATCAAAAACTGTGACTTAAGCAGACTTACATCAAAACTGAACATAATGTTAATATCATGATACAAAGTATACAGTTTTTCATGCAGGAAGGAAACTGTGTTGACTTCAGATCTTTTAGGAAGTGCATAAATATGAGGAGGGAGGATCATGAGGTTTAAGTTTTAAATCATTTCAAGGGCCAGGTTGCAGTTTTGTAAGTGCCTTTTTTGTTTTCAGCAGAATTGTAGTCAATTAAAGAATAAGCAGATCAATCTTTGAGTAGGATTTTTCAATTATATTAAGAACATTGAAGGATAATAGCAGTGTTACCTCTATCTACGTCAGTAATAAGTGATAAGACGGTGCCATATCTTGGCTTCTTAAAACAATTCAGAATTTAAACCTTATAATCCCAGCAACCTCCCTCAAACCTTAAGCATATGGCTTTATGCTTAAGCAGATATTCTTAAAAAAAGGGATGCTAATATAGGTATACAGCAGAGTATCTCATATTCCAAAACACATTTTTATATTTTATATGATTTAAGAAAAAAAAAAAAAAATTCATGTCTGAATGCAAGGCAAATTAGTATATGTGAACTGAAAATAACCAGTTAACATTATTTTGGGAGCAGTATTATTATTATTACAGGCGACTCCAGGGAGGCCTTAGACTCATCGAGGGAGGTCCTAAACATCATGTCCACACAACTATACAACATTCTCACAGTATCTATCATATCTTGCTTTGAACTCACTCACTGTCATAGCATCCACAACAGACTCTGGCAGCTTATTCCACTCATTTATCACTCTAAAAGTAAAGAACCCAGCTCTAACACCCTTGCTAACCACACTCTTGCCCAGCTTCCATAGATGTCTCCTAGTTCTCCCACCACTAGTCCTGATCTCAAAAATATCCTCTGAATTAATCCTATAGAAACCCTTTGGCAATTTGAATGTCTCAATCATATCTCCCCTTTTCTGCCTATCAACTAATTTCTGCAACCCACACATCTTCAACCTGTTCTCATAAGGTTCATTCCATAGACCTGCTATCATCTTGGTCACTCACCTCTGGATCCTCTCCACCTTCTCCCCATCAAGAAGAAACCTAGGTGACCAAATCTGGGCACAGTAGTTGAGATGAGGTCTTATCAAGGCTTGGTGCAGAGGTACAATAACTTGCTTGTCTCTGCTCGTCAAAGTATTTTTCAACAAACAAGTGAGTCGATGAGCTGATTTAGCTACTTTTGCAATGTGCCCCCTAAACTTCATCTCCCTATCCATCAACACTCCCAAGTCCCTGGCCTCATCAATCTCCTGGAGTACAGTTCCACCAATGTGGTATACTGCTGCTAATCTTTTAACCCCAAAATGCATAACCTTACATTTTGTCACATTAAATTGAAATCCATTCTCCTTAACCCAGAACTCCAATCTATCCAAGTCGTCCTGCAAGATCTTGACATCTTCTGTATTCACTATTGCCCTACCCAAATTTGCATCATCAGCAAACAAATGAACTGTTCCTCTTTGATCCTTACCTATATCATTAATGAACAAATTAAACACCTGTGGCACACCACTAGTCACAGGCTGTCTTTTGGACTCTACTCCTGAATAAACTACTCTCTGATATCTCTCTCCATCAACCACCCACCTATCCATCTCACCAACCCTATATCCATTCCCATATGTTGCAGTTTACGGAATAGAATTCCATGTGGTATCCTGTCAAATGCCTTAGCCAGGTCCAGCAGTATCACTGTAAACCCATTACCCTTATCCAGTTCTGCTGTCACTGTGTTATAAAACTTGAGCAAGTTACTGAGGCATGATCTACCCTTCACAAAGCCATGCTGTCCCTTGTATAGTATCTCATTTTCATCAATCCATTCCTGTATTTTTCCCTTGACTACTTTCTCCAAGACCTCGACAATGACTCCTGATATGCTGATCGGTCGGTAATTTGCAACAGTAGTCTTGGATCCTCCTTTATGCAGTGGAACTATTTTCCCCTATTTCCACACCTTCGGGACTAAACCAGACCCGAGACTCAGATTAAACAACATGGTCAAGGGCACTGATAATTCTTTAGCCACTTCACGTAAGACCCGTGCCAGTATACCATCCAATCCCACAGATCTATTCACATTAAGGTTCTATAATAGACTATTCACCTCCACTTCATTCATCACAATTCCCATATAAACTAATGGTTCCTTCATTTTTTCAATGTCGCCACCTGGATGATATACTCTTGCAAAGTGCTCATTCAGTAATTCCACTATATCGACTGATTCAGTGACCTCCTTACCATCGACATTCCTTAAAATCATTCTGCCATATACAGTTTTTTTTTTTTGCTTGCAGCATATTGAAAGAACTGTTTGGGATTCTCTTTAGCTTGTATAGCTAGTTCCCTTTCATAATCCGCTTTTGCTTTTTTTTACCACACTCGTTACTCTTGTGGCCTGCGCTTTATACCGTTCGTATGCCTGCAGGTCACCTTTCTTTTTAAATTCCCTCCACAGTTGTTTCTTTTTTTGTAGCTCAAGCTTAATGGTGTTATTCATCCATTTAATCCCTACTTGTTTTACTATTCGGACCCTAGGTATACAATCAACTATAACCTCCTGTAAATGCTCCTTGACCACTTCCCATGCTCTATCAACATCCAGCCCTTGCAGTTTTACATGCCATGGCACTGATCCAAACAATCTCTTAAGCTTGTCATACTTGCCAGCACGATAATTCCACATATACCCTGTCTTAATCGAAAATTCCACACCTTTAGCCATCTCCCAGGTCAAGACCTTACGATCACTCTCATGAATAGGTGGCAACATGGTCATATTCATTAGTCAAATTCTCAGATGCTATTATCAGGTCAAGCACTCTCAAACCCCTAGTATTTTCAATTACATGCTGTCTCAGATAGTTATCCCTTTAATAACTGAATAAAATCCATTTCCTTCCTCACATGTGTCCTCTCCTCCTTCCAATCAATGTTACCATAGTTGAAATCCCCCATAATAATTATCCTCCTTCCACTCATTTCATCAATTTGTTTATGCATACTATCTCCACCATCTATTCCATCACCTGGTATATATAGCAGGCCCCAACTCTATATTTTGTTCTGCCAGTCTCAATCTCACACCAAATATCCTCAAATGAGCTCTTTTCACTATCCTGCAATAGAACTTCAATTCTCCTTGGCTGCAGTTCATCAGTAATCATCAATAACACTCCTTCCCCCATTTTATTCTCTCTATACTTCCTAAACACACTATAACCTACTAACTATATCATCTTCTGTCAGCCATGTTTCACTAATGCCAATAACCTGTGGCTAGGAAGAGCCAATCAAGGCCAAAAATTCTTCCTTCTTGTTCTTAATACTTCTGGCATTAGTATACATGAAATGCAGAGGTCCCTTTGTCCCATCCCTATCTTGATGCGTTATTCTAACTATCCCATTCCAATTTCTTGTCTTTTGTACTGGCTCGGGTACATTATATACATTCTGACACTCAACTGTCTCACTGATGTCCACATATCCAGTTCCTCCCCTCCTTGGTAGTTCTCTAGTTTCCCCTGGTTCTGCACATCCATTTTCACTTCATTTAGCAATACTTTTTCCAGTCTCTGCACACCAAATCCATTCAAATGCAGGCCATCCATCTTATATAAATCCTTTCACCCATCAAACTCATTCCACACCACACCGTCTGCATAATCTGCGCATAAAGTCATTTGCGATTATGCCCCCCCCCCATCTAAACTCCTTTCTGTTGTACCGTGGCAACAGACTCACCATCCTAACTCTGTCACTCTTTTCTTTCGCTACCATTAACAATACTTTCAAGTCCTCTCTCATAAAAAATTTATCTCCTTTCAATTCATTAGTACCTGCCACAACTATCAATTCTTTCACCCTCTATTTTTGGCTCTAATACTCTCACTTACATCCTTAAATTTCGCACTAAGTACAATTTAGTTAAACTTCCATCTATCACGCCTCTTAATAATAAGTCACCATACAACACTCTTTCCTTCATTTCAGAAACTCTCCCACTCGTACGCTTATTTTTACTTTCAAACACTTGTTTATTTCCATTAGCCGAGGCACTCTGGAAAGAGTTTTGCAGGTGTTCCAACTGCCGCTGCGCACTATGTATCACTCTGCACAGCCTAGCGATCTCACTCCCTACAAATAATTCATTTTTTTCATCATTTATAAACCATTTTCTCTCTCTGTATAGTTGCTTTCACTCTCTCTTTGATCATCGCTCTCATTGTCATCTTGTACAACATCGCAATTCCCTATCAAGCCACTATTTTCACTTGCATTCTGGCTTTCTTCAACCATAACTATCTCACGACCTGACACATACTTCAATTCCTCACTTTGCTTACACTTTCTGCACATTCTCCCACCACTATCACTTTCCATCCAAACTCCAGCCTCCTTCGGGAAAGCATACATCCCACTGGACCAACTCCCTCACATTACAGTTTTTGAACAAAGGCATCGTATTTTTGGACGAAAAATTACTTCTGTATTGGCACCATGTGCTATTCTATGAAACATATCGTTAAAATACTAAGTTAAATAAAATGGAATTCAGACCAAAATCACACAGACACAAGCTACCAAAAATAAACAATACTACGTTAAGATTTAAACCAATATTCCAATTTTCACTCAAAATTATACTTAGCTTTCGGGAGCTCTCTGAAAACACTACACATCATGTAGCCCTCTAGCAGCCAGTCCTATATATATATATATGTGTGTGTGTGTGTGTGTGTGTGTGTGAGAGAGAGGAGGGAGTTGTTTAGATAAAGTGTTTTTGATGTAACGTGTGCTTTTGTCCTACCAATGTTTGCTTACAAAAACTGTGGATTAATTTTTGATTTTTAACTAATGCAGCATTTAACTAATTATTCACTGAAAGATATACCAAAGTTTCATGATACTTATTATACAGAAGTAATTTTTCAATCTGAATAATTAGATACAAGAAATATTAATATATAAATATAATATAAAGAGATGTAGAAAGTTTTTTAACTTGGGTATACTATGTTAAAGATACCAAGGAATTTTATAAGCTAGGTTTTAATCCTTTTTCCCAAGTAAGCAAAGTTTGCACCTGAATGTAGTTCAAGTCTGAGGCAACTCGTAGTAAAGGTGGAGTAAGCTCAGATCACTTTCCTTAGTATTTCCCCCTAAAGTAAAGCACATCCCCTTACAGAGATGTATGATGCTATGCATTAAAGGCAAGGGCCACTACCCAGACCGGTTTCGACCTTTATTGAGGTCTCGTTAGTGGGAGCCAGACCAAAAAAATACCAAGGTTGAAGTAATGCAGAGCTTATAAATTTTACCTAAACAAGTTGCTACAAGGTGCTTTGACCTTATTAAATAAAAAATCTCAGGATAAGAGTAAGATGTAGAACTTGAACTACATTCAGGTGCAAACTTGACTTACTTGTCTGTTTGCTTACTTGGAAAAAATGATTAAAACCTAGTTTATAAAATTGCTTGGTATCTTTAAAATATAAAGAGAATTTCAGAATATAAGGTGTGCTCTCTTTCTGAATCAATTACATTGGTTTTCATAACATTTTCATTTATAAAAAGAGCTCATATTGAATGGTAATAAATAAAAAAAAAAAAAAAGTTCCTCAAACATTTAAAATATTTTCAAATAATAAGCATATAATGCTATACAGAGAACTAACTTTTTTTAATTTTACTCCCTGCAGATTACAAAACAAGAATTCATCAATTATTATGCTGGTGTCAGTGCTTCAATTGATTCTGATGAGTACTTTGTTACAATGATGAAACAAGCTTGGAAGTTGTGATTTCAAAAATGTTTCCAATGTAAAATTTGGTTACTTTAACAAACAGTTGTATTTTAATCCTTTCCCTGGTATAGATATTTTTATATTCTGATGTGGGCATGTTTTTTAGGTTTAAATATATATTTTGTGCATAACCAAATCCAAAATACTTTTGCCATTAAAACAATATAGTGGAATATAAAAATATGCCTAATCTTTGAAGAGGATTAATAACCACATCCAGTGATCAACTGTGCCCTACTTTAAAGTAAGAGCAGCTAAAATATGAGTTATAAATAAGTAAAAAGATATATCAATAACACTGAGAATTATATATGTGACTACCTTTTTTCTACACAGGCCACTTTTTTGAGTTTATTATTAAAAAGTTTACCTTTATTTTTTTCTAAAATATTAATAAAAATTCAAATTTCAAATTAATTTATGATTCAAGTTTTTAAAAGATACTGGCAGAACTTGAACAGATATGCAAAAAACATGGGCTAGGTTTAATATTATGAGATGTTCATATTGGTAGACAATTCCTTAGCTTTAATTTAATATGATTCATTTAAGAAGTATAATGGAATGTGACAGATGAGTTGTACTGGTTTGTCACTATACTGTTCCTAGTAGTATCAACTTAAGAGTAAGCTATGTTTCATGCATAAAACATTTTATTTATAAGTTAATGTTGAATATTAGCTATGGACCAGTTATGGTCCATCAATTCATTATTTGTTTATTTAAATAAATGATTAAGTAACTAAAACTTAGAAAACTTCATTATCATTAAAAAGTTAGAACCTTCCTAATTTAGCTAACAAGGAAAAAAAATTAACTGATGGTCATGGTATCTGCAATTAAGTGAATTATTTACATAATAATCTGAAAAGGAAATTGCATAATCACTACAGTTTATTGCTTTTGTGATAATATTTCTTAGTGGAATTAAGTTCACTGTATATAGTTACTCAAGGATGACTTTTATCTCTGCACAAATTTTACATCGAAAAACTGATATCTAATTTATGAAACAGATTTTTTTTTTTTTAATCCTTAGAAACTTTTGATAGGTGAATACATTATATATAATAACATGGCTTATTTATATCAATTTGGTTATCTTTCTTCTATCACGAATATACATATTTTTTAATTCAATATTTAACTGTGAATGAGATGTTCATATTCTGAAATAAAAAGATAAAACAATGATCTTGTGTTCTTCATTCCCAAAGTAATATAGAATGTACATAAATTGTGTCCACATTTATTTACATATTTAAATATATAATCAGTGATTTCACACCCAATCATAAACTTTAAAAGATGCATTTTGCACCTTAAAAGTAAAGAAAGGGTCTCGCTAATCATAGATCTGGAAACCTCACACTTCCAAGATAGCACAAATGCCAACAATCTGCAACACATATAAAGCAAAATGTCAAGAAATAAGCACAAATCTCTTGATAATGAAAAAAAACTTGTAAGATGTAAAGTACCTTCAAAATGACCTTCATTGCCAGTCACACAGCCGCTGAGATATCTCATCAATTACAGCCTTACATGCTCAAAAGTTCTGGCTAGTACAAACCTGTTCAACCTGAAGAAAGAAGAGAGCCCAAAGAGCATGTATAATTTGTTCTCTGGACTCCCTTCTTTCAGAAGAATTAAATGAAATATGAATCACTTTGTTGCCTAATGGATATAAAGAACCCACCATCCAGAAAATAACTGATAATTATAATCTTTCAGCCAGATTACAATCTGATGTGAAGAAGATTTTTGAACAAACAGCAAGGATGCTCCACAAATACAATCTGTACACCACTTTCAAACCAACACTTAAGTTATCTTCTTTACTGCCTCCACTATCCTTACCTGGTGTCTTAAGTATCTTGTTCATGTTGACTTTGCTACTTTGGGCAGACTGACCATTCTGCTAAGATCAGAATCTAAGAACATGAAGATTACATAAGATTTCTAGAATCAGAGGGTTTATGTCTTGCTTCTCATGCCATTGACACTAAACAGAGTTCATTGGAATCAAAGATGCTACACTATAGTAGATTTAAATTCAATAATCTATTCCCTGAAATGTATAAAATACAGGTAACCCTCATATAACGCAGTACTTATACAACGCAGTTTCGATATAACGTGGCCTCCAAATTGTAGTAATCCTTTATCTTTTCATATATTTTTCAATGCGCAACTTAAAAATCAAATTTTATCTTAGTTAAATTTGTGTCTGCCCTATCGTGCATGTAGTTATAAGTAGCGAATTTATATTAGGAGAAATAGCCTTTAGCACACATGTACGTCAATTGTTTGCCGTATAAAATATTTATTGTTGAAAATTGTCTTCGTTTTCTGCTAGGAAAGCGAAGTGTTAATCTCATGCTGAGCACTTTATTTTTTGATGAGTTACATACAATATGGAATGCTTTTTTTTTATGTAAAAAAATTTATTTTTATAGTAATGGTCACTTAGAGTGCTTTTGTGATTGATTGAAAATGAAATTAGTGAATTAACTGATGATGGGGAAATAGATTTAAATGAAGTCGAACCAAATGGCGGGGAAAGTTCTGCCAAAGATTCTGATTGTGATGAATCCGTTAAAGAATTCAGTTTAAAGAAATTAGCAGAAGGACTGAACTTGGCAAGAAAGTTATTTTATGGATAATGATTTCTCAATGTAGTGCTCCAGAAAATTCAAGAGATAATTGGATATTTGTTTAGCTCCGTATTATGAACTTAATAAAAAATTGCAGCATAGCGGTAAGCAAGGTCTTATTACTGACCTCTTGATAACTAAACCAGCCTTTCGAAATATGCAATGAGAAACTTTGTACAAATGATGTCCAAGAGATATCAAGTGATGACAACATCCAGCCACTCGTAAATAAAGAACATCTACGAAATATTAGTTTTGAAGAGAGTGACATATACACTTTATTTTATTTTGCCTAAAACATTTATGTATTATGTGCAAAAATGAAGTTTACGTACAATTTTTAATTTTTTATAATTTTATACTATGTATTTGTTTCATAGTTTATGTTTTCTTAACTTACTTGAATTAAATAAAAATATATTTTTGTTGGATATGTCATTGTTTATATAATCTTTAAAAAAAAAACGATTTCGGAACATAACCCTACTTTTTCTATGTGATCTGAGTCTTGCATAACGCACCATTTCTATGGAACCTAACATCCGTGTTATACGAGGGTTACCTGTACTACATTATTGTACTAATCTTAATCAAGCAGACAGTATGCCTATCTCCAAGTTTTGGGATGTAATCACTTTAAATTGTTCATATTTAGTTTGAATTACACAACTATACTTTGCCTGGTTCTTTGGAAATTTAATAGCGTTATCTAATGCTCACTCAGCTGCAATCGAGACGTGAAAGTATAACTCATGCTGCTTGACTCCTTCTTGTGTTACTATTTTGAATGTTGTAACCAATTCTTTTGCTCTCTCCCTTGATGATGATGATGATCATGTTATAGTGTTGATATAGGAGTTGTAAAGAAATCCTAATTTCTTTTACATGTATTAAACCATTTTTTAAAAGTACCATTATGTCTACCATACGTTTCTATAAAACATCTAGTAACAGAACTAGATATTTTATAATAAATATTAACACAAACACTGTTATAACCAAATCAGATAAAGGAGATTGTTTTTGAAGTCAGCAGCAGCTATGAAAAATTTCCCAAGATTCAACAAGTATGGTTGTATCAATTTGCCAAAAATCTGAGAACTAGTTATTTTAAGATTGAATTCATACTCATAAAAATTCTCTTTATCTAACAACAGATGGCACCAAATTAAGACTTTAGTTGTCTGTTAATTTTAAACTATTGCTGTTTGCATACTGTGGCAAACTGTTTGTGTTCTGAAGATCATCATCATCAATTTCCTGATGTGTATCCTCAAGGGATGTTCAGATTACTATAACAGGACTACATGATTAAGTTTCCATTATTATAAATCTCCTATCAACAATTTTCCTCCAAATCAATCTATTACTTGTGATAACTCCAATATTGTTATATCTAACATTTCATGCTTCTAAGCACTTCTGACTGAATCAATCCACCCAGATCTTGGTGTTCCTCTGGGTCTCTTTCTTGTCATCTTGGCACATCAAACATCTGTTTCGCTAACACCTATTTTAAGTGGCCACACCACCTTAGGTTAGTTCTGCTGACACATTCTTGAATGTTAATAATGTCAAGTTCCTTTCTAATATCTTCATTTTTAATATGATTGATGACATCAGTTCAATCTCCTAATTTTTCTCAGAACCCTCATAACTGTGGTCTCCAGTCTTTGATAAAGTGCTTTATTTCTAACCCAACTCTCAGATCCATAACTTAAAGCTGGTTTGAATACTGCTAGTTTAGTGATTTCGCTAATTTCTTTCTTATTCCACAATATTTTACTTGTTCTATAGGATCTCTATTCAGAATGTAGTTGATGTGTTCCAAGTTTCTTCCTTTTTTATTGCTGATTTTCATGCCATAATTAAGTAAATAAAGTTATAATCAAAGTAAATTAAGTTACAGCTGTTACTTAATTTACTTTGAGAATCCTGAAGACTTGCACCAGATGAATTTATGAGTACAACATCATATGTATAAAGCAAAGAGCTAGGTTTGACATCTCCAATTCTAATATCAGGCCTAATGTCACTTTCTTTCATAATGTGATCCACACAGATGATGATGAATAAGAGTGGATCCTTGTCTTTTTGTTTGATTTTACATCAAACCATCTTCCAGTATTTCCTTCAATTCTAACTGCTCACTGACAACTAAAATATAGACTATATATTGCTCTGTATAATGATTCATTCGTCCCATATAATTGTTGTGTTTTGAAAAGCTTTTCTCTTGGCACCTTGTAGTATGCCCATTCCAGATCTACAAAACTTAAGTACAGATCCTTGTCATATTGCCATGATTTCTCAACTAATTGTCTTAAAGTGAAAATCTGATCTTGACAATCTCCATTTGGCCTGAACCCAGCTTGTTCTTCTCCAAGTTTCTCTTCCACAATCTTTCTCAACCTCTTTTCAAGTATGGTTGCACAAATCTACCCGGAACATTTAGTAGAGATATTCCTCTGTAATTCTAACATCCAGCTTTATTCCCTTTTTTTTATAGATGGGTACTATGAGAGGTCTATTCCATCAGGAATTCGACCTTCTGACAAGGTTCTCTGAATTATGCAGTGTGGCCATAGCAAAACTTTTATATCTTCATATTTGAGCATTACTGGTCGAATATCATCTCCTCCAGTTGCCTTTCCACGTTTCAAGTTTTTGATGGCTTTTTCTACCTTAAGTATTAATATGTACTTCTGTTTGCATTTCTCTTGAAAATTTTCCACTGCAGTTCTGTCATTGCTTGTTTCATTTAACACACTTTCAAAGTAATTACTCCAGACATCTAGGATATCCTTACTTTCAGTTTTCATGTTGCCATTGTCATTTTTGATTCCTTTTACAGTACCCTTCCTCCATTTCTAAGCTCTGTCAATAGTCTCCAAAATATTTTGCCACCTTCCTGAAAGTCTTCCTATGATTTTTGTTTAGTTACTTTTACTCATGGCTTAGTTCTCTTACATTTTTCTCTGTATTCTTTTAGGGCATCTGCTGATTTATTTGCTAAGAACTTTTGGTATGCTTATTTTTTCTAGAACTGCTTCTTTAACTTTGTGTCCACCATGGTGTTCTTATTTTTTCTATCCTTGTAGACAACTTCATCACATACCTCCCCAGCTGAATCAATCAGTCTTTTTTCAGAGTTTGCCACTGACACTCCAAGATTTAGTTCTTGTTTTCAAATTTCAGGTATCCCTCGATTAACACATTTAATTAATCCCTCGATGTTACCCTGTATATCAAAATCGCATTAATCAAATCTAATAATCAATAGTAAAAATTACAATTTGTCCATGATCGATTACTGTATTAATAATTTGTTTTATATGGTATACTTTTAGAAAAGATAAAAAATGAATGCAAAGTAAATGTTTAATAAATACTTGTACCTACATTATTTACTGCAAATTTTTTTTTATCAAAAAAAGTTATCAAGAGTTGTTTGAACAGTTTGTTTTTTTTCTTATCGGCATAAATTCTATGATAACAAGCAAAATGACTCTCCAGACCTCGGCAAACAAGAAGCAATAAAACATAAAGAAAAACACTGCAATATAATACATGATTGTACAAATTAAGTGGATATTGAATCCAACATTATTTCATAGCTGAATATAGAAACAAGAGTTTCGTGCTGAACATATAGAAACTGAAAGTTTCGGCGGAGGCAAGCATAAGCAACCTTATGGGCAACTCGTAGTAAAGGTGAAGTAAGCTCCAGATCACTTTCTTTAATATTTTCCATAAATGTAAAGCACATCTCCTAGAGGACATGTGTGATAAATATTGAATCCAACATTATTTCATAGCCGAATATATAGAAACTACAAGAGTTTCGTGCCGAATGTTATAGAAACTAAACGTTTCGGCAGATGCAAGCATGAGCAACCTTATGGGCAACTCGTAGAAAAGGTGGAATAAGCTCCAGATTACTTTCCTTAGTATTTTCCATAATGTAAAGCACATCTCCTAGAGGACATGTATGATAAATAAGCCTTTGGCTCTCTATTTCAGTAATATATGATGGTTTATTTATTTTCCAATTACAATCTAGAAATTAATGAACAAAGAATAAAATAAAAAAAAAAAAACTAAACCATACTATGAAGACATCGGAGGTCGCGGTATCTCTCAGATACAATTTACTGTCAAATATCACAAACCTTTACATAACATGTGTTAAATCAAACTGACAGCAAAAAACATTGCAGAATATCACTTGTAACATGAATACACAGCTGCTCATGACCTCCAAGCTATACACTGAATTGTATATCACAAACCTTTGCATGTATCTGTCAGATCACCTGCGAGCTCGACAGGATTAAAGGAGCGTTAATCAAAACTCTTGCCGCATGTATCACGGGATAGCCGCAATAATCAAATCCCACGTGAAGCAAGGGATACCTGTATTTCATTTTTTCTTCGATAATGTTTATATAGTGAAGTCTATAATTATTTTTAAAACTTTTTTATGTATTGTTCTTTTCAATGCAATATCCATTTTTATTCTGCTAAGTAATGGTCACTTCCAAATCCTATATATACTCTTGTATCCTGAACCAACAAGTGATATAACCAACATGGTGATATCACTATCAACGATGATGTAGTCAATGTAGCTTTTCCTATTTTTTGTGTCTTTATGTTGAAACATGGAGTTAGCAATCACTAATCTGTGTCCTGAACAGAATTCCAGTAAATACTTACCATTATTATTAGCTTTGCCCTTTTCTCCAAATTTTCCCAAAATGTTCCTACATGCCTGCTGGGTTTCCTACTCTGCTATTCAGATCTCCAACAAGGACCACTTTTTCCATTTTCTTTATATCAGGTGCATGTTCTAATGACTCAAAAAATTCCTCCAGTTCTTCTTTGTTAGAAGAACCTTTTATGCCTATGGTCCTCACAGAAACTGCCTTCCAATCAAGAAGTTTATCTTCATGTTTGGTGCTGAATGCTATTGCTACTCCTTCATTTCCTTGATCATTATTGCCTGAAAATAACATCCTACTTCTTATTTAGTAAGAGCAGTATAGAATGTTATTTTCATTAATGCCAATTATGTCCACATGGTACTTTTCCAATTCTTCTGCAAGTTTGATTTCTTTTTCAATAATACTCCTTATATTGATTGTTCCTATCTTCAGTTCTTCTGATGTTGGGTTTATTCTTCTTCTTCTTCTAGATGTTGAGTTGGAGCTTGTTCTGAAGATGATGGGTATAAACTAGTAAAATATTAGCAGCTAAATAATTAAATTGCATAAACGATGCTTCAAGACTGTGTAGCAATTTACAGACTAGTCAGTATTTCAGGATTGGTGGTAAAAGTAATGGAAAAGGCAGAATTCAGGAATGGGTTGATAACAACAAGATACTTTATATGAGGATATGACTCTGTGAAGGATAAGTTATGCCTTAGTAATTTACTACCTTTTTTATAATAGAGTGATGGCTAAGAAGGATAAACGAAATGGCTACACAATGATACTACTGAATTTTGCATGGATGTTTGACAGGATACTATATGAAATGCTCTTATGCAAAGTGGAATGAATACAAACTAGTGATAATGATAAATGGATGGCTGATGAACAGATACCAAAGGTTTTCTGTGCTTGAAGAGCTACTGTTTCAAATTCTGAAAATTTAAAGAAAAATATTCAGCTGTTTGCTGATGATGCAAAACTGGACAGCATAATAGTTAATCATGGTGATATAGCTCGCAAGATAATTTAAACAGGTTGACAGTATGGGGAGAAGGTAATGGGTACCAGTTTAATGCAGAAAAGTGTAAAGTTATGCATTTTAAGATGAAAAGATTACAAGATGTGCACCACATTGATGGCACTCTACTCTACTCTAGGAAACTGATGACGCTAGGGATTTACAGTGTTAAAAGATAAAGAGTTGAAGTTCAGAGGGCACACAAGTGACTAATGCTGATCATAGAATTACTTGGTTATTGAAGAACACAAGCAGAGATAAGGAAGCTATGACCACATCTGGATTAATGTACTCAGCTCTAGTCACCTGAATTTCTTGGGGAAGACGAAGTGATGGAGAGGATTCAGAGGCAAGTGATTAAGATGATAAGTAGTTTGCAGAATGCTTCTTATGATAACTGACTGAGGGTTTGTGGGTTGCAAAAGTTGGATGATAGGGAGAAAAGAGGCAATATGATAGAAACATTTAAATTACTAAAAAAAGTTTTATAGTAATGATGTGGAGGAAATTATTTCAGCACTCGGCTGGAGGGGGAAGATCAATAAACTCCTAGGAATTGAGTAAGAGTGTGGTTGGCAAGGGTATGAGGATTAGGATTTTCACTTGGAGAGTAGTAAATGCACGGAATAGATTGCCAGAGTAAATTATGAGCCTTTTTTACCATGTAGACAGTTTGGGACTGCCATAATAAGTCTTTGCACTCCGTGGACCTGTGTAATAATAATAATAATAAATAAAAATATCTTATTTATTTTCTTTGTTATAATTAAACTGCAAATCAAAGATGAACAAATGCCAAGATCTAGGCTTTCCTACCATCACACAGATTTGTTGAAATTGTTTCCAGTTTTCTGTGTGACAGCTATTACTTTAAAGCCTTAGCTTTTGCTTTGGCTCAAAACAAAATCAGTAGCCCAACTCTATCCATAACACAGTTTATATATATATATATATATACATACACACACACAGTACATCCCGAGTTACGTAAATAATACGTTCCATAAACCTATACGTAACTCGAATTTTACATAAGTCGAATTTGTAAATTACATACATACAATAAAATGTACAATGGCTACTCATACTGCATTAATTTTTTTTTGCCATTAATCAGATAATTTCCAATTTTAATATTTTTCATTTTTTGGGGTGATTAAAAAAAATTCAATTATGAAAAAAATTTATCAATTGCATTTGAATAATATACATACTGTAAATATGAAAGTATGAATAATGCATAATATAAAAGAATATAAAAACAAACTGAAATATTCACTTTTCAAATAAAAAAAAAAAGTCTTATGATGGCTAAGTTGGCTGTTCTAAGGAATGCTGATCTGCAGAAATTTTACCCTTTTTGATGTTGAAGGCTGAGGGTAGTCAGGGTTGTCCGAGTTGTCAACTTG
Source organism: Typopeltis vanoorti (assembly GCF_054136105.1). Taxonomy (NCBI): domain Eukaryota; kingdom Metazoa; phylum Arthropoda; class Arachnida; order Uropygi; family Thelyphonidae; genus Typopeltis; species Typopeltis vanoorti. Next base: position 135,971,647 of record NC_143551.1, on the reverse strand, counting down.
ACTTTGTTGTGAATGGCATCTCACAAACAGGTCTAGAGTAGATTGTGTGGTCACACGCTTCTTGTCCTCGTAGATGGCCTTGTAGCTAGACATATCAGAATAGATATGGTGGCTAACATTTTTGAACCACTTAGTGCTCGGATCCATCGATTCTAATTTTGCTAACGCCATGTCTATCAAGTTAAAAACCTCGGCTAGTCCCTTCGTTGTAAAGTTCTTTATATCTGGCGGTTCAATCGGCTTAGTATTTTCTTCGAAATTTCGGAATGCCTCCAACTGAATAAGGTCATCATTAGTTAGCTCTTCATTGTGACTCAAAAGAAGCTTGTTAATGTTACTGTTATCCACTTCCAGCTCTAATTGCTGTGCCAGTTGCATACACACTCCATCACCTGCTGTAATTCTTGTGTAAACTCAGCACTCGTATCAGTCATTGTTTGCTCTCCTTCAGTGAAAAACGCTTAAAATTTTGGACCGTTTCTTCCACACAGCATTCATTTTTGTCTGCTTAATTTCATCCCAAGTCACCCCGATGTTTTTGATAGCGTTAAGGATATTATAGTTCTTCAAGAAATCACATAGAGTAATGCCCTTACCACTATCAATGGCCTTGATTGCTTGGGAAAACGCACACTGTGCTTTAAAGGTCGCAATAACGCCTTGATCCATAGGTTGCAATAGTGAGATAGTTCTAGGAGGAAGGTAAACCACTTTTATGTCAGGATGAAAGTCATCCAACTCTTTTGGGTGACTGGGAACATTGTCCAGGAGGAAAAGCACTTTAAATGGGATTCCTTTCTTGGCACAATATTTCTTCACCTGGTGAACGAAGTGGTTATTGAACCAGTCTCCAAACAGCCTATGTGTAACCCAAGCCCTTGGTGTTGGATTTCCAGATTACAGGCAGCATACTCAAGTCAATGTTCTTAAAGGCGCACGGTCTCTGGGAATGTTACACTGTAAGTGGTTTAAGTTTTAAGTTCCCTGAATTGCTGCCAATCATCTTTCCGATCTTTTGCGACCTTGAATCTAGGCATAGATTTTTCCTCTTTTGCAATAAATGTGTGTTGGCATCCTCTTCCAAAACAGAGCTGTTACATCGACATTAAATATTTGCTCAGGCAGATATTTCTGCCAGAAGTTCAGGAAATTGACTTGCCACGTCTGTATCTGCACTTGCTGCCTCACCTGTGATTTTGATGATGTGCAGATTTATATGTTTCTTGAATCGCTCGAACCATCTAGCACTAGCTTTAAATGTACTCTCCATATCAGTGATGCTGGCCTGCTCTTTTAAATACTTATATGAGGACATAGCCTTCTCCTGCATAATCAGCAAACTTAACAGTATCCGCTTCTGTGTCAGATCATCGATCCAGTGAGACAACAATTTCTCCATCTCTGATATCGGACCCAGTCTCTTCTTGGTAATAATTGTGCCCTTCAATGCTACCGCACCTTCATGCTTTCAACAATGCGAACTTTATCCTTCACTATTGTATTCACTGTCGAAATAGGTCAATTTATTTCCCGAGCTATTGTTGATAGAATTTTCCCGCCTTCATACATACGAATTATTTTCAACTTTTCTAAAGTAATTGCAGACCTTTGTTTTTTAGATTTATTACCAGTGCATTTGGTTTTGTGTTTGCATTCGATTTTAAGGGTAAAAAAAACAACGAAACTAGCAGTGATAACAAGTGACTGAGCTAACCGCACGAGGCATCTACTACTGTACTGCAATAAGGCTGTCAAAGAACGCACCTGCGCAAAGTTGTAAACTTGTTCATATGCGCTAGTAGATTTATTACATAACTGTGAATTTACATAAGTCACGTGTTATAACGTGAAAAAAAAAATTTTTTTTTGTTTGTTTTTGCAAGTATTACGAGAGAGGTCATCACTTTTCACTTTTTCAACCCATTTTTGAAAGATCAAAGCAAAAAAAACTTGCTTCATGTTCAAATGGCAGTTAAGCTTACTGGTTTCTCATTGCACTTACTGCAACCTTTGCTCATTCTTACTTCTGTCCCTTCTAATGGCTACCTTGAACATCACCTAATGATGAGGATGACCTCTTCTCAAACTCCTGCAGCAGGATTTTCTACGATAAATTATTTCCCACTCAATGTCATCCTTGGTATTTCACGAGAGAGAGAGAGAGAGAGAAAGGAAGCAAAAAAAATTGTGCAATGGCATGCATATTATACAGATGGTTCAATTTCCTCTCTGACAGCTCATTTTTCCACTCTCTATACATCGGTGACTTACTTTCAACAATAGCAAATCCCACTTACTCTGCTGATTGGTAGTACTCTGACCTCCTAATTTCAGAAACCATGCAAAGGGATATATACTAGCAAATATCCAAGAATATTTCCAACTAACTCTTTAAGTGCCACTGTCCATATCTTTATATAATTTGGGAAGGATAACTCAGTTGGCTTTGATCTCTCAAGTTGAGTCCTGACTCTTTGCAGAAAGTCCTCAATACCTGATATCCAGGTCTTCAAACAAAAGTCTTCCCTCTCTCATGAAATAGCTTTTCTGGCATAAGCACATCTTATTTAAACTGCCATAGTAACAAACCAGGCTCATTTCTTCTACACAACACAAGTTTACAGCTGTAACCTTGTGCAGAAGAAATGTCTTTCCCTTTACAAACTCAATCTGTTTCAGTTATGAAATATCGCTGTAACCTGTTTAAAAATTTTCAACTCAGATCAACAATCAGAATGCTTAATAATTCTTCTCTAAATAACTTACTTTACTTCACTTCCTGTCATACAGGTGTTGTCTGTAGATACTTCTATAGATATCCATGGTTAGTTGGTTGGTTGTAGATACTTTATACAGATATTTCCACAGTGTTACTTGTGAAGCCAAATTCATCATCTTCAAATTCTTGATCCTTGAAGGAGGGCAGGATATTATGAAAATATTAATAAATATACCACAAAAAATATTACATTATTACTAGGCCTCCAGTACTCTGAAATCTTATCAGTCCACCTAGGTCTTGGTGTTTTCCTCTGGGTCATTTTCCAGAAATCTTGTCAAACATCTGCATTGCTAATCTCGCCTCTCATATTCTGCTTAAGTGACCATACCAACCGACATTAGCTCTGCTTACACATTCCTGAAAGCTAACAAAGTTCAGTTACCTCCAAATGTCTTCATTTTTACTGATTTTGCCACTAACTCTCATATCTGACTTTACATCAAACCATCTTCCTGTCAAACTATGAAACCATCTTCAATTCTAACTGATGAGTCAACTTAAATATAGCCTACATATTGCTCGATATGGCATCCTATTTACTATGTAATTAGTCTTTTGAACAGTTTCTCACTTGGCACCTTTTGTATGCTTTTTATAGATCTACACACTTAAAATATGGAACCTTGTTATATTCCCATAATTTTTTAACTATTTGTCTTAAAGCAAAAATTTGATCCTGCTAACATCCTTATTTGGTCTGAAACCATCTTGTTGCTATCTAAATTTCTTTTCCACAATTCTTTGTAACCTTTTATGAAGTATGCTTGCATAAATTTTAACCTGGAACACTTAGTAGGGAAATTCCTTTGTAATTTTCACATTGTTTTATTTCTCTTCTTTACAGATGGAGTATTATAAGATCTCTACTCCAGTCATCTGGAATTTGATCTTCTGACCAAACCTTTGAATTATGCATACACCCACTTAAATTGAGCTCAAATATTCCATATTTGAGCATTTCTTGTCAAACATCATCTACTCCACTGCTTTTCTGCATTTTTTTAATAACTTTTTTCTACCCAAGTATTCATGTGTACTCTTGACTGCATTCCTCTTGAATATTTTTATCACTCTTCTGCCACTTCTTGTTTCATTTAAACAGTCTTTCAAAGTAATTATTCCAGACATCTAGAATACCTTTATTTTAGATGTCAACAATTTCAATTTTATCATCTCTGATTCCTTTTATAGTGCTCTTTCCTCCATTTCTGTGCTTTTTCAATAGACTTAAGGATATCTTGTCACCTTCCATATTTATTTTCATGTTCTTACCAAAGTCTTTCCCCAAAATAAGACTTTGGGGAAAGACTTTGGTTTAGCTAGTTTTACACAGTGCTTTACTTTCTCACATTTTTCTCTATATCTTCTCAGAGCATATGCTGACTTACTTGTCAGCAAATTTTCATACACTTTCTTGTTTTCCTTGACTGCCTCTTTAAATTCCTGAGTTCACTATGAAGTTCTGATTTTTCTAACCTTGCAATCAACTTCCCCATATGCCCCTGAACCTGAAAAAGTCAATGTCTTTTTCAGGTTCTGCTAGTGAGTCACCAATGTTTGATTACGGTTTTCAAATTCTCTAATTTTTTTTCTTCAATAATATTTGTATATTTGTGTCTACAGTTCACCTCTGATAACTGCTTCAATTTGATTCTTATATGAGGGGGGGGGGAGTCTGGAAAGTTCTGATAAACACCTAGAACAAAAATGTTATTAAAGCAACTGATATAACCACAAGAAACAACATATAAGGATATAAGGAAATAAGTTACCTTCATAATTCTGCTACTAGTATGTTCTTTCTTGTGGTTATATCAATTGCTTTAATATAATTTTTGTTCTAGGTGTTTATCCGAATTTTCCAAATGCCCCTCGTATGTATATGTATATATAAACATATTTTTTCCTTTTCAATATGATATTCATTTTCATCCTACTACAAAGTAAATACTGGTCACTTCCTATTTCAAATCCCCTGTATACTTTTGTGTCCTGAACAAGCATGAAAATATCACTTTCAATGATAATGAAGTCAATGAGGACCCCCCCCCCCCCCGTTGCTTTTCTTCGTGTGAATTTGTGCATAATTTTATGTTCAAACCTTTTATTAGTGATGACTAGTCCATGTCCTTGATTTAAATTCAGATGCATGCCTTCTCTATTGGCTCAGAAAATTCCTTCACTTCTTCCTTAGTTGAATCTTCTGTTAGACTACAGGTACAAATAAGTCTCATTGTCCAATTCTCCATTTTGATGTTTGCCCACAACCACCTGCCATTCAAAAAAGATTATCTCCATGTTTAGTGTTGAATACTATAGCTATTTCTTCATTTTCCATGATCTTTATTGCTTAATGTAACATCTTGTAGTTGTTATTTAGAAAATATCTCATCTGTTTTTGTCTACTTTGTTTCAGTAACACCAATTATGTTGGCATGCTACTTCTCTAATTCTTCTACCAATTCCACTTCATTTCCTTCAATACTTCTTATGATGACTGTTTCTGTCTTCAATTCTGCTGATATTGATTTTGAGTTGGCTCCAGTAGCTGATGTATCACTATTCACTTTACTTCCTTGATAAAAACAGCAGGAGGGGGGGGGGCTTGTTTGGATGGCTAAACTCCAAATTGCCAGCCCACTGTCATTTGTTTACTATCCAGGTATATATGAGGGTGTGCTGAAAAGTTGTGATAATCACCATGAAGGAATTGAGGTAGAACCAAGTAATTTGCACATTATTCTATATATTCCCCATGAAGTGTTATACACTTGTTACAATGCTGCTGCAATATTTGCAATCCTCTGAGAAAAAAGTCATTCCCTTGTTGCACAAACCAGTCTTCAGCTGCAGATATTACTTCATCATTTACGGTAAATTTTGTTCCTTTCAAGTGTTTCTTTAAATCTGGGAATAGTTAGATAGGGCCAGGTGTGGTGAATAGGGTGAGTGAGGCAGATATTGAAAGCCAAAGTTGTGTATTGTCTGTTGGGTTTCATGAGCAGCATGAGCAGGTGCATTGTCCTACAAAAGCAACATGCCTCTGCTCAGTTTCCTGCACCATTTTTCCTTATCTTCTTCAATTCCTTCAGAGCTGTTGAATAAACTGCTGCTGTAACAGTTCACCTTTTTCTGAGGTACTTGGTAAGGATTACACCATCCATGTCCCAAAAGACAAGGGCAGAGGAACCATCCCTGCTGACTTTTGGATTCAAAAGTTCTTTGGCCGTGGAGAACCTTTGTGCCTCCACTCCACTGAGTGTTGTTTGGCCTCTAGGTCATAGTGATGAAACACTCACAACAATAAAAACCAAAAAATTTGCATGGGATTTTTCAAAATGACCTCAAATCCCTTGAGATGACAGCACACGTTCTCTCTTTTGATCGGCATTCAAACATATGAGGATCCACTTTGCTGAGAGCTTCTGCATGTGCAGAAGATGTTGGTGGATAATGATCCCCAAATCATTCCCTAGATATACCCAGTGTGCAATGTTTTTGGCTGGTATTCACCTATCGTCAAGGATTATGGCATATACATCAATGTTTTCAGGTGTGACTGATGTGGAGGATCTTCCTGACCTGGGTACATCCACTGTCTCAGGATGCCCAGTTTTAAACTTGGCCACTCATCTGGCAACTGATAATATGCTGGAGCACAGTACCCTAAAGTCTCACAGAAAGTTTGGTGAATCTCAGTTGCAGACTTTTCTTGCAGCATGAAAAACTTGATGAATGTTAAAAAGTTAATTATAAAATGTTATTATAAATGTAAAAGTGTTACATTTATAATACAGAGAAAAAGGTGTCAAAAGTAATGACAACTATAAAAGCAAGCTTTTTCAAGTGTGTACTACTATTATTCTTAGAGAAGCAAAATCATAATTCCAACACATACCGGCCACTGAAATTAGAAATCTTTATGTAGATGCAGGTAAATGTCACTTACGCAACATATATGCAAAATACTTGGTCACATGTGTTCTAGGCAACTATTTGAGAATGCTGCTGGTCAGTAATTGTCAACAGTGTTGATCACAATGGGAAAAACAAAAGTTCTTTTGGAATTTGATAAAGGGCTTATTGAAGGTGTCCATCTGGCTGAAGCTGATTTTGACCAGAGCTGACTGCTTTCTGAAAAGGTGAAATATCCTGGGTGTTTAATCAGTGGAAAAATAACCACATTGCTTGTCTAAGATGCGTAACTGTGATCCTAAGAAAGTTTGTCAGGAATGAGATCACCATCGTCTAAGAAGGCTTGTAAAGGACAAACAGAACTTTCTATGTGCAGTAACTGACCAAGCATTTAATGAAGGACTATTCTCGACCCATATCTCACCAAACTATGCATAGGGAATTGAAGAGGACCGGTATTGGCAGTCACATGCCTATACGTAAAATAAAAGTTTCTAGTTCAGTGGCCTGGTATGCATAGATCACTATATAATATTGTTTTCTTTGAAAGAAAACCAATTCTATCCTTTAGTTAATCATATATAGAAGACCTTACTTTGTATCAATTTATGTGAATGACTGGAAGTGTAATGTACCTAATCTACTGATGAAAGCTGTTACCTTATAACATTCTCGTTTCAAATGCATTTTGTATAGCATTTCTCTGCAAACAGATAAACGCATATCCTGAGCCAACATAATCAACAGGATACCCATGTTATAGTATCCTGACCTTATCTTCCTACCAAAAATATGTTTCTGTTGGGTTTCCTTGCTGATTAGAATCCCAAATTTCTGTTGAAAATAAGTTTAATACATCCTAAATTTGGAATTGTTATGTACATATAAAAAATTTCATTGTATTAACCAACAGTATTTTTCAAATAACAATGGAAGTTATACTACTCAAAATGAAGATAATTATATAGAAGAACTTGATTTCCTAATATCCTCAGTATCACTAATGGTAGGAGGATGAGCTAAAACAACATCAATAAGTCCATATTCTTTGGCTTGTTCAGGGTTCAGGAAACGGTCCCTCTCCATATTTTCTTCTACAATAAATACAAAATTAGTTAATTAGGCACAAAATACTGGACATTTTTAGATACATTATCTTCCTGCTCACTTTAACTCTACAATAAAATGTAAACACTAAATCTGTAAACTTGTATTATTGTGTTATATAATTAAATTATTATAGGAAGCATAATTAACATTCATCATTGTTTTATACTAAGTAGGCAAAAATGTTTTCCTTTAAAAGTTTCAAAAGTGGCTGAGAGATTACAAAAATACAAACCTGCTGTATAAGTTAAACTGATATTACAGAATTAAAAGCCACAAAAATCTCATATATTTGCCTCTTAATTGATTAAGAGTTTAACTGATTCAACCAACTCTTAAGTTCCACTAGGCTGATAGCTATTTAGCTGCCGGACAAGGCATATCTAAGTAGATAATATGTGAACTTATTGTTTACATGAAAAATAAGTATGAAAAATAATTAAAAGACCAAAAAAAGTTTGCTTTTTTTTTTTTTTTTTTTTTTTTTTTTTTTTTTTTGTGGCATGATCGCTAGTCCAAGCAAATATATTGATGCTTAGGCTAGCAATCATGCCTCCTATAAGGCCAGAGCTAGGGCAAATCTCATAAATGCTGGCGAGTGCATTTCCGTAAGCTCTCTGGTCAAATTTCGTATGAAACTTTCATAGTTTCTGCATGCGGCTTTGAAATAATGCTGGATTTAATACCCACTTGATTTATATAATGAGGTATTGAAATTCTGAGGATTTCTGCCTGATTTCTGATGAGAACTGAAAAACAGCAATAAATTCAGGTTGCCAAGTTATTATATTCTTGGTTTAAGGCTAATGACTTCACATCAATTGCCTTAGTATCGTATAATGCAAAGCACACATAATTTCAGGTCTGCATAAAGCTATGCATTATGGGAAGAGCCACTACCCAGAAGGGATACCAAGATTGAAGTAATGCATTTGTCATATGCAAGTAGTGAAAAGGTGTATTACCTTATTATTAAATTACTCTGAATCAGAGATAGATGAAAAACAGCTGTTAGGCCAAATTGAAACTCAAAAGCACTAACAAAAAATGAATATGGCTCTTGGGAAGGGCTTGGTCTTTTAAGAAGTGCAATATTAATCAAACTATTATTGCTATCTTAGCTGTTTTTAAATCAAACATTCTTTTTCCTGCTTGGTTTCTACTTCTCAGATCTACATTTTGCATACTGTGATATGAACTTACTTCTTAATGATCACTTACTCACACACGCAAAGAATTCAGGTTTTGTGAACCTCTCATGTGCAGGGTTGATATTAATAATAATAAATTTAGTTTAATCCTTTATCCAAGTTTGTGCAAACAAACTTGGATAAAGGTTTGTACCTGAAAGTATCTTCAGGACTCGGGTAAAGTGGTACAACACCGGACAACTCCTTGCAAAGGTGGAACAAGCTACCAACACTCCTATCCCAGTATCTCCTATAATGCAAAACACATCTCCTTGCGGATATCCATAATGCAAAACACATCTCCTTGCGGATATCCACAAGGAGATGTGTTTTGCATTATAGGAAATACTGAGATAGGAATGTTGGTATCTTGCTCCACCTTTGCAAGGAGTTGCCCGGTGTTGTACCACTTTACTCCAGTCCTAAAGATACGTTCAGGCACAAACTTGAATAAAGGATTAAACTAAATTTATTATAGTCTGACCAAGTGAAAAATAAACTTTCAACATGATATTAATAAATTTTGAAGTACAAACCATTCTGAATTAAACTTTAGACTTTATCATATGCTGTATTATTATATTATAAAAAGATCTCAAAATAGGAAAAGTCGAGTACTGAGAAGACAGTTGACTGTAATTTAGAAGTAGCTACTTTACTGACATTACTTTTTATTAGTGGCTTTGTAGCTAGAAAAACTAAGGATATATGTAATTCAGGATCTTTAGACTATGCAAACTATTCAGATTAATGCTCAAATTCAGAGGAGAATTTACATTCTCAACAATTAAAACAATTATGTATCAAAATATCAATTTCTAAATTGCAAACATTCTTCTACTCTCTTTCAATACTTGACTCGCTTTTTTTTGGATAGTGTCTCTTTATCTAGCACACTGTGGGAATGCACTCTTCAACTTTAGCAACTGTAAGAGGTAGAGACAGACCATCTGCTGACTTCCAAAATAGAAGTCTGCTGACTTCTATTTTGGAAGTCAGTGGCTTCTGCTTAGGTATTCATTCTCTCGTGTTACACTTTCTGTTATCATATTCATAAATAATGTTAATTAACTGTACTATACTTTTTTTCTAAAGATGAAATAGGCAAAAGAGTCAAGGAATAATTAGATGATAAATACTGAATGATGCACTTGCATGGCATTTTACTTCTATTTCTTTACAATCGTTCCTGTACTTCCTTTTTTGTTCGACTGTGCTCGAACTGTCAGAGGATCTTAAACAACATAAAATACAACTATAAAGTAAATTTGGTCAAAAGTAGGACACCTAAACCGCACAGGAAACACCTATATTCCAAATTTAGTTGAAACCAAATGAATGATGTGATTATAGAGGAGAAAGGAGGAAAGTCTGTAAAGGAGGAGAAAACTAGAGCATTTTCAAAATAGTACTTTAGTTCTTTCATTAATTGGAACTCATCATTTGGTAGGTTGCATCCTATTTAATATCTCTGTTGAATAAAAGTGGTGAACTAATAATATTCAACTTAGAACTAAAGTAGGTAAAAATTTGTCTCCTTCAATTCTAGTAATAACAGTAGTTATAATGTTACAATTCTTGATGAAATGTCCTTATATTATTACATAAAGAGATTTATTAAATCATGAAATTCACTTCAGTTTAAGTACAAAAGATGCAACCAACAATCCTATTTAATGTTAGTTCAAAAAAGTCATATCTCTAATTGTTTCCAGAATTCTGTTAGTTTTCACTTTTTTTTTATATTTTATCCACATTTGACGTTTATGGATGCCGTATAGTCATTCCCATACCTCACATGGTTTTGGGAATGAAGTCTTCTGCTAGAATAAATAGTAGGGTCACAGATTCCCTTTCCACACACAGTTTGTAGGACAATCACAAACATCCATGCCCATGGCAGGATTCGAACCCACAGCCTCTTGGCTGGAGAACAGACACTTGGCCAACGAGGCTGGCTAGTTTTCACACGAGAAGGTCAATTTGCTTGTCAATGGCTTCTGCTTAGGTATCCATTTCCTTCATGTTATGCTTTCTGTTATCATATTCATAAATAATGTTAATTATTATTATTATTATTAGACACTTCCAGAGAGTCCAAAGACCATCGAGAGAGAGCGTATGTCAACAGCATCAAACAATCGGTCCCCTTCCAACTACAAACCACGCTCAAACTTTCTTAACTTTTTGCGAGCCATTAGTAGCAGAGGTTCTACCAATCGACCAACCTTTAACTGTATGAAACTATGACCAAGGAAACTAAATACTGTTTCCTTCTCCTAAACGAGCAGGAATAAATTACCGGAAATTGTCTTATTCCTGTGGTAACTCAAGTCAGAGAATAATAAACAGACACACTGTGATTGTTTTATCTTTTCATCGAAAAAAAATCCTTGAGTATCCTCTTTTAATTTAGAATCCAGAAAATGGGAATTTCTAATTTTGTTTATTCATCTAATCTAGCTATTCATATAAGTCAGGAATTCAAGACTACATTAATTTTTAACAAAGTTATTTATTGGCTAAATAACAGAAAACTGATTATGTACACTGCCCATTGATTTCTGTGTCAAAAAAAAAAAAAAAAAAAGCCTCATGGTGTTGCATACTAGTGACAGATTGGATACTTCAAAATTACTACAAATAAATGACCTTATTAAGGCAGTAAGGTAAGAAATAAATGAAAAGCTCTAGTATTTAATACTAAAGATTTCTTGGAAACTTGGATGATGTGACATTATTCTATGTCCATAGTCTCCACTGAAGTTGTAAGAAAAGCAGCAGCAGAAGTTAAGTACTTAAAAAAAAAAAAATAAAATAAAAAAAAAAAAAAAAAAATATATATATATATATATATATATATATAAATAAGTGAATTTCATGTTTCCAACAAATACTGGGAATGTAAAATTTGTGGTTCATGGATGCTGACGTCAATTCAAGCAAAACAGAGTAAACAATAAATTCAGAGATCTATTTTATCCAATATAGAGGTGGATTAATACCATTAAAAATAATAAGAATAATGGGACCAACTTACCATGGTTTTGTCTTCTTTTATGGGAAGACAAAATAAGACAAAGGTAAGTTGGTTCAATACAGTTAGGACTACTTTAAAGAATAAAACTAAAGACTGATCAGAATCCTAACAAAATGAAGAACAATTTGAAGAAAATTGCTGCAAAAAATTAGTAATTCATCCTCAACTGTTTTGGAAATCTATACTGAATCCTCAACTTTTATATAACTCTTAAGAGTACAACATCAAGAAATGTCAATAAAGAAATTTCATGTACTCTTTTCTAGTTCCTATTGTGGTTCTTGCAATACGGTATACATGCAGCAGTGCATGTAATTAATAATTATGCTGAATTTCTGATAAGAAACACATATACAAGACAAAACTAAAACAATGTGGGGAATTTTCCTTACCAATTTTTTCTAATGGCTGTACTGTATGTTTGGCATAGAGTAAATTAATTTTCTTTTTTAAATACAGTATTTCTTCAGCATGGATTTGTATATCTGTTGCTTGTCCCTGCATAATACATTAAAGAATGAAAACAAGTTGAAATAAAAAAGAGACTTGTAATATGAAAATGAATAAATGTAAATATACTTGGTCAATATAAATATACTATAGCAAAAAGGAATCAAATGCAATAAATACTCTATTCAACTGAAAAAGTTTTCTTTTACATAAGAATTATTTGTATATATTTTTCACAGTGAGTGGCATGCAAATGTGCCTAGGTACAAGTCACGTTCTTTGCTTTCTTATTACTTCTGATTATACTAATGAGATTCTTTTCATTATATATATATTTTTTATGAAAAAAATTGAATGACTAGAACCGAGATTTAATTAAAAAGGTTTTAATATAAACACACTACTAGTTTCGGCCTGTAACAGCCTTCTTCAGGTGACATTATAAAAGAAAAAACACTAAACATTGAAGGTTAAAAGACTATGAACAACATAGACAGTCTTTATACATAATTAGCATTAAAACGTTGTAGTTGTATTTGAAGCTATTCTTTCATTTGTTGCATTGTTGGGAGAGTGCGTGCTTGCTGCATCACGTGAACGCCAGTACATGATTACAGCTGAATGACTATCCGGGAGGTTGTAGCTTAAGTTGTTATTTAGATGAACAGGATTGAAGATGATTTCTCTCGATTCCACAATTTTTCTCTCTATTTCGTCACTGCAACGGAAGATGTTTGTAGATTTTTCCCAGCAGACTTTGTGACTTTGGTTATCATCATTAGGATTAGCCGAGAAGAGGATATGACTTGATAATGCACTTGCTCGCTGTCTCTTGTAAGTAATGTCTCTCATGTGTTCTTCCATACGCATTTCGACAGATTTGTCTGTCTGCCCAAAATTAGGAATATCGCAGTCACATAATATTTTATATACGCCAGGGTATTTGAGTTGATGATGACAAGGTTTTGGGTGGCTAATTAAGGAACGGATCTTTGGAAGTGGAGTGAACAAGGTTCTGATATTGTATTTTTTTAGAACTTTTGCTAATTTATGTGAAACAGTACTTATGTAAGGAATAGATATATTGCTTTTGAATCTATTTGTTTCTTCTGAGTGATGTCTGGGAGGATTAAGAAGGAATTTGTTAATGATTTTCTTGGAATATCCATTAACTTCGAAAGAAGTTTTCAGATGGTTTATTTCTGTAAGCAGTTCATTTGGATCATCAAGAAGAGAACGAGCTCTATGTCCCAAGGTGGAAATAATTTCCACCTTGGGACATAGAGGGAAATCGCCCTTCTGCTGGTAAACTAAAAATATCGATATATAGAAAACCCACACATACCAACAGATATCTGCACAGTCAATCCCATCATTTCCCTCCTCATAAGCTTGGAATAATTTCCACCTTGGGACATAGAGCCCGTTCTCTTCTTGATGATCCAAATGAACTGCTTACAGAAATAAACCATCTGAAAACTTCTTTCGAAGTTAATGGATATTCCAAGAAAATCATTAACAAATTCCTTCTTAATCCTCCCAGACATCACTCAGAAGAAACAAATAGATTCAAAAGCAATATATCTATTCCTTACATAAGTACTGTTTCACATAAATTAGCAAAAGTTCTAAAAAAATACAATATCAGAACCTTGTTCACTCCACTTCCAAAGATCCGTTCCTTAATTAGCCACCCAAAACCTTGTCATCATCAACTCAAATACCCTGGCGTATATAAAATATTATGTGACTGCGATATTCCTTATTTCGGGCAGACAGACAAATCTGTCGAAATGCGTATGGAAGAACACATGAGAGACATTACTTACAAGAGACAGGTGCATTATCAAGTCATATCCTCTTCTCGGCTAATCTTAATGATGATAACCAAAGTCACAAAGTCTGCTGGGAAAAATCTACAAACATCTTCCGTTGCAGTGACGAAATAGAGAGAAAAATTGTGGAATCGAGAGAAATCATCTTCAATCCTGTTCATCTAAATAACAACTTAAGCTACAACCTCCCGGATAGTCATTCAGCTGTAATCATGTACTGGTGTTCACGTGATGCAGCAAGCACGCACTCTCCCAACAATGCAACAAATGAAAGAACAGCTTCAAATACAACTACAACGTTTTAATGCTAATTATGTATAAAGACTGTCTATGTTGTTCATAGTCTTTTAACCCTCAATGTTTAGTGTTTTTTCTTTTATAATGTCACCTGAAGAAGGCTGTTACAGGCCGAAACTAGTAGTGTGTTTATATTAAAACCTTTTTAATTAAATCTCGGTTCTATTCATTCAATTTTTTTCATAAAACTATGTATGTTAACCGAGTCAATGATCATTCTGTCATATATATATATATATATATATTCAATGAAAATACATTCACTGCACCCACTAGTATCAGTTTAAAAGAGATACATAAGCTATCTTGTTTGCAGAAATTAAAGACAGAACTTTACATGGAAATAACTGCTATAAAATTTCTGCCCAAGTATCAAAGGCATCCTCATTACATTAATAACAGAACAAAATAAAATGCAATAAAAGAATTTTCAAAAAGAAGCACTACAGCTGTGAAAATTCAGCAAATTCCTAATTTAAAAAAATCTTGCCAAGAAATTACATTTTTGTTTAATCCTTCACATCCTCTTGGACATGTATAATACTGTGCATTATGGGAAAGGCCACTACCCAGAAGAGATCAAGATTGAATTAATGCAGAAATAATAAATTTCCCATATACAATTAGTGAAAATAAGTATTACTTTATTATTAAAATACCATAGATTAGATAGCAGTAGAAAGTTTTTTCACTTGATTATAAATTAAATTTGCTATGAATTACTTCTACTAGAATTACAGAGGAATTCTCTACTGAGTGTTCCTGGTAAGATTTATGCAAGTGTACTTGAGAAATGGTTGAGAAGGATTGTAGAAGAGAAGCTTGGTGAAGAACAAGCTGGATTCAGCTTAAATAGAGGCTGTCGGGATCAGATTTTCACTTTACGACAAATAGTTGAGAAATCATGGGAATATAACAAAGATCTGTATTTAAGTTTTGTAGATTTGGAAAAGGCATATGACAAGGTGCCAAGAGAGAAACTATTCAAAATGCTACAGTTGTATGGTGTCAGTGGGGCATTATATCAAGCGATACTTAGTCTTTATTTGAGTTGTAAAGCAGTTAGAATTGAAGAAAGTACAGGAAGATGGTTTAATGTTAAATCTGGTGTCAGACAAGGATGTACATTATCCCCTCTGTCATTCATAATCTATATGGATCACATAATAAAGAAAAGTGGTATTAAACCTGATATCAAAATTGGAGATGTTAATGTCAGCACTTTGCTTTATTGCAGATGATGTTATACTTCTAAATAAATCAGCTACAAGTCTGCAAGATTCCCTAGCTAAATTGATTAACTGTTGTAATAGATATGGTATGAAGGTCAGCAATAACAAGACAAAGACAATGAAAATATCAACTGCATTCTGAATGGACAATCTATAGAACAAGTAAAACATTTCATCTTAGGCATAATTTTTAGTGAAGATGGCAAATTTCATATGAAAACAGACAACAGAATCAACAAAGCTGGTATGGTAGGAAGTCAACTGAATAAATTTATATGGAATAAGTGAGAAATTAGTCAAAACACTAAATTAGCTATACAAGACAGTGTTCAAACCAATTTTAACTTATGGATCTGAGAGCTGGGTTAGAAGTAAAACACTTGACCAAAGACTAGACACCGCAGATATGAGAGTCCTGAGAGAGATTAGGTGTGTGAACAGATGGCATGAATGGCAATATCATATTAAAAATAAGGATATTAGGAAAGAACTTGACATTGTCAGCATCCAGGAATGCGTTAACAGAGCTAACCTCAGGTGGTATGGTCACTTAAACAGAATGTTAGAGGAAAGATTAGCAAAACAAGTCTTCTCTGCCAGGTTGGCAGGAAAAAACCCAGAGGAAGACCAAGAAATATAGGTGGATTGATACGGTAAAAAAGTGCCTTAGAAGGTAGAAATATAAGATCTGATAATGATGAAGTCTTGACAAATAACAGATTGATTTGGAGGAAAATTGTAGATAGGAAGTTAGTAATGATGTAAATTTTTCATGTAGTACTACTAGGGAGATCTGAAAAATTCTCGATCTAACAATGAAAAAACGAATTTAAAATTTCAAAGACATATAACTTAAACAAGTTATATGTCGCCGAATTGAAGCCTTTGGCTCTTCACATATCTAATAATTTATTAGAGCACCTCACGGCAATACTCGTAGTAGGGGTACAAGTTCTGTTCGCTACAAACTTGATATTAACTAGGTCTGGCTACTCACTGATGAGACCTCAATAAAGGTCGAAACCGGTCTGGGTAGTGACCTTCTCTCATAATGTGAACAAAATACAGTTCCTAGGAGCTAAGTTCACATTATGGCAAATATCAAGAATAGTGATCGGAGCTCGCTCCACCTCTACCACGAGTTGCCCCAGCTTGCACTACCCTTTGGGATCAGTGCTGCAGTATCCAGGTATTTGCTTACGCTTGGAATCGCCGAACTTTATATATAGTTTTTACTATATTCGGCATGAAACTCTTTGAGTTTCTTATTCGGCTAAGAAACTATATGGGATGTAATATCCCTTAACTTAAACAAGTTATATGTCGCCGAATTGAAGCCTTTGGCTCTTCACATATCTAATAATCTTATAATTTCAAATTTATTTTTATTTCTGAACATAATCTCCATTAAGACTAATACATTTATTCCAGCGATGCTCCAGTGCCATTATCCTGTCCCTGTAGTGTTTCTCATAAGATCGGAAATACCAGCCACAGCTTCAATCACCTCTCGATTCAAAGAAAAACGCTGACCAGCGAGGAAGAGTTTTAGTTTTGGGAAGAAATAAAAGTCGGAGGGGAGCCAAATCTGGGGAATAGGATGGATGTTCCAACAAGTGCAGATCCCTTAATATTCCCATGCTAAAACACCTTTGTGGGCAGGTGCATTGTCCTGATGAAAGATGTTTTTCTTCTTCTGCAAACCAGGTCTTTTCTCACAAATTTTTTCATCTAGTCTGGTTAAAAGATTGGAAGAATATTCCCTGGTTATTGTTTTACCCTTTTCAAGATAATTATTAAAAAAAATGCCTTTGGCATCCGAAAACACCGATGCCATGACCTTGCCTGCTGATGGAACAGACTTTGTCTTCTTCTTCAGTGCCAAAGATGACAAAGTCTGTTCCTTGCCTGCTGATGGAACAGACTTTGTCTTCTTTGGCGCTGAACAACCAGCTTCTGTTCACTGTTTTGGCTGCTGTTTGGATTCTGGTGTGTAATGGTGAATCCAAGTCTCATCCATAGTAATAAATAAATGCACAGAATCAGTTTTATTCTTTTAAAACACACCAAACACTGTTCAGAGATTTTCATGACAGTTTTTTGTTCTGCTGTGAGCAAGCACGGCACCCATCTTGCGCAAAGCTTTTTCAATTGCAATTTTTCATGCAAAATATATCCTACATATTCTTTTGAAATGCCTATGGTCTCAGCAATTTCACGCACTTTGACTCGCCGTTCATCCAATACCATATTGTGCACTTGATCAATGATTTCTGGTGTTGTTACACTTTTTGGACGTCCTTCACGTGGATCATCTTCAAAGCTGGTACAGTCATGTTTAAACTTGGCAGCCCATTTCTTAATTGTCGAAAACGAAGGAGAAGAATGCCTGTAAACTTTTATGAACTTTGAATGAATTTCTTTGGCGTTAAACATTCTTTTACAAAGAATTTTATAACAGCACGATACTCAATTTTATCCATTTCAAGGGATATAGACAACACTTTTGCTTCAGACAGCTGTATAAAACAAACAAACAAACAAACAACAACAACAAAAAAAAACTACTTGATAGAATGATTTGAAATTTCACATGGATGCTTATGACAGATTTACCAACTTAGGAAAAAAAAATCTTGCTGATAGTGCTGTCATCTATGGTTGAGGCCGAGAACTTTTCAGACCACCCTCGTATATATATATATATATATATATATACACACATATATATATAATAAGATAATAATCTGGAATTTACCGAGATTGACACAATAATAGGGGATAACCGAAACATCAGATCAGTTTAAATTCAGGTGGTGTAGAAAGGCCTTGCAACTCTCTTTGTATAACTGTTCTACAAGGAATCTACTTTTTTGTAAAGGCTTAGTTTTTTTCCCCAAAGAACAAGATGACATGTTCTAATAGGCCAGATTACTCTGATTCATGATACTGGATATGGATTTATGTTTGTCATGACAGATGGCTATAGATCTACCAGACTGTCAGAAGTAAAAGTAATAGTAGACACCTGGAAAGCTAAATGTAGGAAGGTTATTTTTATGTGAGGGAAGGAAGATAGAAATATTCCTGACAAAATGAAAGGATACTACAACATTAAGAGGTCTTAGAACTTTAGTAATACATGCAGAAATTTCTTTAATATAGAAGAGTGGCATCTGAATCTGAATGATATCTTCAGGAGGTCTAAAGACTGGCAGCCTAAAGCAGTTTAAAGTTTTTTTTCTTGATAAAATACTCATTGAAATCATTTTTTAAAAAGGCAGATTTGATATAATTCAATTCTGATTGTAGAAGAACAATAAGATTTTAATGGTTCTGTAAAATCTTGTATAGACAGAAATTTTATATTAAATTCTTTCTACATTGATTTTAATTCCTAAGCAATTTTAATTACTTAGGAATTAAAATTAGATTGATTTGCTTGCAATTTTTGTAAATATCTAACTGTTGAATTACTGTACATCAACAAAGAAAATGATGTATAAATGAATTGTAATAGTAGACTGTTTAAGACAAAGAATAAAGAAAATTATGTATAAAAGAATTGTATTAATAGAATGTTTAAGACAAAGAAATGTCCCAGACAGATTAAAATAAGACCTAAGGCTATTACTATTATGAAGGTAAATAATGTACGGGGTTTCCTGCCTTAACGCAGCAATGAAAAAAGCAGACCCAAGTGAATACCCAAGGGAATGAAAGGGTAGCAAAATCCAAGGTCAATGGAGCAGCTTAAAAGGGGGAAACATCGAGGGCAAAAGGTCATCGTCAGGGAGTAGGTTTCGTTGGAGAAAGTTAGTTGTCATAGCGGGAGTTTCATCGGGGAAGGTCGGTCGTAGGTGGCCAGTGGACCGCTAAAAGAGGAGAGGCTGTTATCGATGTTCATCACTGGATAAGCAGGCTTTCGCCCAGTTTTCTATTCCAGCTCTCGGTTCATATATGTCCCGTCGATTCTAGGTCAAGGGACCAGTTCCAGCCAAGAGATACCCGAAGATGTTAGACGAGTCGCTTAAGCATTGAAAGAAGTGAGTTCTACCACCAAAGTACCTGCTGATTGCAGCCAGATGTCATTAAAAGCCCGTAAGTGAAAAGAAATATCGGAATGAAACAGATGGTGACGATCTCAAGGATCTACCGACATGGACTAGACGATTTAATACAAAGTAAGGTCTTCTATATATGAATAACTAAAGGATAGAATTGTAGCAGAGATTGCTCTAGCATATTTGTTAGCATTGTTTAAGGACTGTAGGCAGTTAGCTATACATTGAGAATTTACCTGTTTAATTGTGAGATAAGATAGCGTTTATTGATACCTAATGTTTAACTTGCCTGATATATATAGCATTGTAGGTCATTACTAATATATGATTTAAATGTAGGCACAATTATTACCATTGTCTGTGTACTTAGTGAAAGATTGTTGAACTTGGTATAATAGTTTAAGCTCCTAGCTAAAGTTAATGGGAAGTATAGAGTCAGAAATATTTGTGTGCTTAGTATTAACCTTTAATGTAACTTGACTAGTATGAATAAATTGTTTTCTTTGTCAAATAGTTTGCCTGATTCCTGCATACCAATGCATTGCTCATAAAAATCGAACCTATGTGATCTAAGGGGAAAGTTTTCCATGACTGTAGAATAGAGTTTTACGTTGCTTGATAGAGTGTTGAGAGTTAAAAGTATTTCCGTGCTAAGCGAAATGTTTTTTCTTTTGGAAGGATATTTTAATCTTATCTGCGATTTCTGATGGAGCAGTCGAAATAAAAAATAAATTTTCAGAAATCAATATTGAAGAAATACTTGCTGTTATAACAAAGGAATTCGACTCTAGCCTGAGGCAAATTCCCAAGTTATAAAATTACATGCACGAGAATAACATAGTTATGGCCTTGAGAAAGGGAAGGATTAAATATAAGTGACTAAATCAAGCAATGGATTATGTACTCGGAGTTACGACTGTATAATAAGTAGAGTATTTAAGTTAAAGTAAAATACGAGAAAAAGAGAGAGAAATTATTGAAGACATGTTTTGAATAAAGTACAACAATAAAAAAATTAAATAAATATATTTTTACAATGATGCAAACGACACGATTTTACAGTTCCAGCTTTTTGACTGGGATTATTATGAGAAGTAGTGTGGATATAACAATCAGTATGTGTTTCATGTTGAAAAACTGCTGAAAATTGTAAACTAACATCTGGGTGACAAAGAATCAATTATTTGTTATCACATGACAGAAGATGAAAATTATCTACATCATCTAAAGACATTCACAAACATCCATACCAAAAGAATTCAAATCCATAACCTGTATGCAGGAAAGTAGAGATGCTACCACTTGGCCAACCAAGGCAAGCAATGATGAAAAACCAGTGATTTATTTCCAATGTAGGAGACAAAGAAAATTCAGGTGGAACTAATCTTGATCATTTCTTTATTTGAAGAAACACACTCATTTGACCAAATCTCTTCAACAAAGAAATAAGCATATCATCATCTTTCTACAGTCTAAATACACAAGTGACTATAAAGTGGTCAGACCTGAATTTTTTAATGAATTTAGATTTAACCACTTAGGAGAGGTGAACCTGATGAATTCTGCAAATAATTTTTATATATTTCAGCTTACTACACTTTTTATACAACTCCCAGTAGAGAGACTCTTACTCTCCAACGTGTATAATCCTCTCCATATTAATCTGGCAGAAATTGTTTACCAACTGTTAGCAACCAAGTTTCTATCATACTTTTCTGCCTATTCACTAAACTCCAAAATCTGAGCACCGATTTTCACATTTCCTCAATCTCTTCTTATAAAAATCCTCATCACAAGTGCAATGGTCTTGTAGTCTTTACAGTTCTGGAAATGTGCCCTTTGGACTTCAAGTCTCTCTAGATCATCCCTAGATTCTCATCCATTTCTTACAGTCCCACCAATATAATGCAAAATTCCAAAGTGCAAAAATTTGTACTTATTGACATTAACATCCCATTCACACTTATCTCACCAAGTTAAAAGTTTATTTAAATCTTCCTGGAGGGACTTGATAGCAGCATTGCTATTTATAACAACGTTGAATCAGTGAATAAAATGAACAATGGTGATCCATGCTACTCTACTGGTCATCTTCCCTTTACCTCCCTGTCTCCTAGACATAACCTGCTAATTGCAAACAATCAATCTTCAATTTCTTATCCATCTGACTAATCTATAATGCATCCTCATTGCCATTAACTCTGTACACCAACTTTACATATGGCAACCTTTCGAATGCCTTCACAAGTGGGGAAAAAATTTACCATATATTCATATGAATCTCCATCAGCAATTCACACTTGATCAACCCAATCATAATCCTATTGTCTATTCCTTATCTCTATCTTATACCACTCTTGTTTGGTGGCTGTTTTTTCCCCTCCTTCCACTCTTCATGACACACTAATAGCCAAGTCAAGAGCAGAGACAACTCCTTTTGCACATCCCCTCATACTACATGATGATATATCATTCAATACTACAGCCTTATTAACATCTAACCTGGAGAGCTCATATACTTCTATTTCATAATTTCTAGCATTTTATTTATTTATTTTTTATATGAATTCTACCCATGAGAGATATACCTATTATACATTATTACTACAGATGGGTTAAGGGTTAGATAATCTGAAAACCTTACTCCAAAGATCAAACAGAATTTTTTCAAGCCATTTCAGGCCACCAATAAGCAGGTAGTGGTCTCACACTGAGCAATGAAATTCATCTACCACAGCCTATTTAGAGAACAGAAGCACTATCTACTGAAAGGATCAAGGCAGGCCTTCTGGGCAGTGCACACCATCCTTCATGCCAGTATGATATACACTGACAAAGTGCTCATTCAATAAATCCTCTGCAGCCTTTCTGTAAACATTGTTCCTCTTGCTCTATATAAAGTAGAACTCCTTGGATTTATTTTGGTCTTACTCATTCAAATTATACCCAAATCTTGTACCCAGGACTTAAGGACATAAAGTCCTTAAAACTGCACTGGACTTTCAAAGCTGTTGGCATATGAAAGGGTTTGTTGTGAACACAGAATGGTGGAAGGCTTTTATCCACATGGAAATCAACCTGTCTTGAGGATGGAAGAGAATAAGAAGATGTGCTCTGTCAACTTTACTCATCATTCCAAAGTATGGGCAGCCACAACATTTGTGGTTCTGAAGGAATCGCAAATTACAGGGATATTCTACCACTTTTTTAAAATAGCATAAGCATGCCATAAATGGTATTTTTTAAGCATTTCATTTAAGCAAATCAAAAGATCATGTTGAAGGCAGCAATCACCCTTGATTAGCAAGTGTTTAGGATGAAGAAAGAATAGGTGAACACTTGCTGATCATGGGTGACTACTGCATTCAACATGATATTTTGATTGCACTGAATTCTTTTAAGGTGCCATACTTTTTTTAAACTCACAACGTTACATTTATTCCCATTATATTACCAATTGAATGTTATATTTGCAGTTTAGCATACTTTTACACACACACATCTACCACATATATATAAAATGATAAGCCTTTTTATGTCACATTTTTTGAAATGTTTTGAAACTCAGAGGCTACCTTGAGTGTCAAGTCTTCAAAATTCGAGTCATCAGAATTCAAGGAGAACCGGCCTACAAGTCCGGAACCTGGGGGGTGGGACCTCCTTTTCGAGTCTTCAAAATTCGAGTCATTAGAATTCAAGGAAAACCAGCCTACCAGTCCGGAACTCTTGGGGGAGGGGCATAAGCGCCAATGGAGGAGGGGAGCCCCCTTTGAAGACTCGACACTCAGGGGCTACCATAGGTGCCAGATCCCCCCCCCCTTTCGAGTCTTCAAAATTTGAGTCATCAGAATTAAAGAAGAACCGGCCTACTAGTCCTGAACTTGGGGTGGGAGCCGGGGGGGGGGGGGGGGGGAAGGTTAGGTTAGGTTAACCCCCTTTTCGAGTCATCAGAATTCAAGATCCGGCCTACCAGTCCAGAACTCGGGGATTGGGCACCATAGGCGCCAGGGGGGCGGGCAGAATCCCCCTTTCAAGTCTTCAAAATTCAAGGAGAACCGGCCTGCCAGTCCAGAACTCAAGAGGGTTGGGCAGCGTGGATGCCAGGGGGGGGGGGGAGCTTCCCTAGTATATATATATAAAGGGCATATCTAGTGTTAAGAGCAAAAACACAATTAAATTCATTTGAGTGCATCACAGGAAAGTGCAATTTCAGAGGTCAGTTGTCTTAAGGTTCAAATATTTGAAGGATTGCTATTTCGAAGTTCAGATAAATGGTAGATTACTGTAACATATTAGATTCCTATATGATATTGCTGCTTGATTAGTTATAGCAATGTCACAGATATCGATGGTATTTCATCTGAAGCTTCATATTTTAGCTGTAATGTTTCTTGCTGGCTTCCAGGAAAGAAGAAACTGAAAAGAAGAAAGTTGTAGTTTTACAATTCTATAACTGTTGTAAATGCCTAAAGAGAGAGAGATGCACTAAATGCATTGGCCTCGCTGTCACCCTGTTGTCTGCACTGTACTAGGGTGGATTTTAACTATGCTTTTGTGTTTATATCCTCCTGGAATTTCCCAGCGGGTACAAAAAATGCTAACCTCACTACTGGAGTCAATATTGATATCACTGACAGCTATATGATTATTCATTTCTGTAACCCAGAATAATATAGCAGAATAAATAAAACACTCTTAACTTAATCATTCTCTAAGTCCTCATCAAGATAAAATTTACTTACTGCAGCATGTCCTGAAGGCTGATGAATCATAATGCGGGAGTTAGGAAGAGAATGCCTCATGCCAAGGGATCCAGCACACAGCAATAAGCTAGCCATACTACATGCCTGACCTACACACCACGTTGCTACAGGTGGCAAAATATATTGCATAGTGTCATAAATACCTAATCCTGCAGTTACAGAACCACCTAAAACAAAAGAAACATATTCATCAATTTAAAAAATATGCAGTAATATTTCATTTAATACAAGTTGTCAAGTGTTTTTAATAATGCTGTTAAAAATAAACTGCAAAATCATGGAGCTGCTTCTAACAGTAAATAAATCAGCTATCTCGTGTTATTCTAAACAGATTTGCAGTTACAGAACCCCCTAAAAACAAAAGAAACTTGTATTCAATTAATACAAGTTGCCAAGTGCTTTTAATAATGCTGTTAAAAATAAACTGCAAAATCATGCAGCTGCTTCTAACAGTAAATAAATCAGCTATCTCATGAGACTTATTACAAGCTAGCATAAATAAAAAATAAATAACTATTCTAACATCTTACTATTAACCAAAGGGAATAGGCAGCCCTAACATTTGGAAATCAGTAAGTGGGTGGCCATTAAGAAGAGAGAAGCCAAATTAATTCATTTCAATTATGGGCATGGAGAAAATTATTAAAATCATTCCGTGGGAAAGTGATAATGGTTAACAAGAAAATGTTTAGGAGAACATAAAGATGAAATGGTCTTTGGAGGAACTGACTGCTAAACAGAAATTTAGCACTATTGACATGAAGTGAGTAGATGTACTGAAAAAGACAATTATGTTAGAGAAGGTTGAAGGTATGAGCAGCAGAAGAAGAAGACAAGGAAGAGCTGAATGAACAATATAAAAGAACATCTTTTTCACTATTAAGCATAATTGCTTGTAGTGCCTCCATCTTCAAAGACTATCCTGCCATCATTTTCCTTGGTTATCCTCTATTTCTCTTTCCATTTGATATCCGGCTCTTTACTTTCTTTGCCCATCTGTTATCCTGCATTCTTTCTGCATGAGTTTTCCATTTTTGAATACAGTCCAATTTTCTCGTATTTGTGACTTCTGGATTTTGTTTAATAATGTTACACCTTCAATTTTTCTTAATGTTTTCATCCCAGTAGTTGGTCTAATTTTTGTAGTTGCTGCACATGTGACTGCTGTATATGTTAGTACTGGTTTGATTATGCTTTTATATATTCTTATTTCTGTTTCTTTGCTTATGTTCTTATTCTTCCGGATGAGGCCGTTGAGGCATACAGATATTCTTTTAGCTTTTATGGCTTGTTCTTGTACTTCTTTTTGTGTAATGCCATAATTGTTTATTTATATTCTTAAACTATTTTATTTTACTAACCTGTTCAATTATTTTCCTTTCAATTTATAAATTTGCATCCTAAGGATCCCTAGATAACTCGCACTGTTTTAGTTTTTCTGTTGATATCGTCATGTTTTTCTTTTCTGCTGCATTACTGAAAGTATTTAGTAATCTTTATAAGTCATCTTCATTTTCTGCTAGTAATATTATATCATCAACATATCCAATTACTCTTAATTTTTTATTTTTGATTGGTATTCTGCATTTTTCTATTTTGTTTACTCCTTTATTTCATCCCTCACTAAATTAAATAAGGTGGGAGTTAATGAATCACCTTGTCTAATTCCTTTGGTTATTTTAATTTCTTCAGTCTGTCCTTGTTCTGTATTTATTATAGAACTGTTATCTCTCTCTCTCTCTGTGTGTGTGTGTGTGTGTGTGTGTGTGTGTACATGCTTAATTAGTTTTAAAATTTGTTTTGGTATTTTTTTTAAATTTTAAATGTGGTTATTATATCTTTGGTGTTCTATTTTCTGTGTGAGTTGTGGTGTCAGACTTTTTAAGGGATTTTGTGAATTCTTTTATAAAGCAGTCTTTAACTTCTTGGGTGTTAAGTGAATCTGAATTATAAGCTTCTCTTATGAATGGTT